>NC_079149.1:101578477-101771302 GCF_945859685.1 Eupeodes corollae
TAACCCTAATTATCTTACGAACCAAAATGTAGAGACTAGAATTAAATTTTATATAATATATTGTAACAAAATACAAAACGATTTTATCTCCAAAACAATTTTGTGCCACGAAAAATAAAGAAAAATCGAGTTGACAGTTGTTTCTTGTGAAAAATAAAAACCTAAAAAAACATTACCCAAAGTTCGTAAAAATCGAATTTCTACTCAAATATCTTTTCAAAACTGTGAGATATTGGCTTCAAAACTACTTTTATCTATTAAAAATATTGTTGTCAATATTCAGTAAAATTTTGAGAAAAATCGAATTGACAATTTAAAAAAAAAACTTAAAGAAAATTTAACAAAAGTTGTTAAAAATTGATTTTGACTCAAATATCTTTTGAAAATATTCAACAAATTTTTACTAACAAGAAATATTCTTTTCAATATTCTGCAAAAATTAAAAAAAAAATTAATTGACAGTTTTTTTTACAAAAAATAAAAACCTAAACAAGCAAATTAATAAAAAATGGTAAGAATTAATATTCCGTTTGAATATCTTTTCGAAACTTTCAGATATTGGGTTTAAACGACTTTTGTCTTTTAAAAAATATTGTTGTCAATATTCAGTAAATTTCTAAGAAAAATCTAATTGATAGTTTTTTTTACAAAAAACAAAATCCTAACAAAAAAACAATACTAAAACTTGGTAAAAATTTATTTGCGACTCAAAAAACTTTTCAAAAATTAAAAATATTGTCTTCAAACCCAACACGAAAACTTTCAAACTTTTAAGCAAGACAAATAGACAGACGATATGGGAAGTTATCAGTATGGGTCACATCCCAGCCTCTTTTTTACAAATTAGTTTGAGAGATATCAAAAACGGAACATCAATTTTTACCAAATTTGAGTACTATTTTTTGTAGATTTAATTTTTTTCTGAAAAAACGGAATGTTTTTTTTTTTTTAATAGCTAGGTACTTAATATCGAAAACAATATTTTCTGTGAAATAAAAAAAGTTTGAAAACAATATTTTTAATTTTTTGAAAAGCTATTTGAGTCAAAAGTAAATGTTTACCAAGTTTTAGAATTGTTTTTTTTTTTTTTAGGTTTTTATTTTTTGTCAATTAGAGTTTTCTCAAAACTTTACTGAATGTTCCAACACTATAATATTTTAAAGTTTTGAAAAGATATTGGAATTTATGTTAGTTTTTTTTTTTATTAAACTGTCAATTCGATTTTTCTCATTTTTTTCTGAATCTTAAAAAAAATATTTCTTATAAGTGAAAATTAGTTGAAAGCGATAATCTCAAGTTTTTGAAAAGATATTTGAGTCGAAATTTGATTTTTATGAACTTTGAGTATTTTTTTTTTAGGTTTTCATTTATTATAAGAAAAACCGTCAGTTCGACTTTTCTCAAAAATTAACCATATGTTAAAAACATTATTTTTTGTTGCACAAAATTGTTTTGAGATGAAGTGATTTTTTATTCGTTACATTTTTGAGATGACACATTTTTTTTTCACTTTTTTTGATTAATAAAAAAAACCGTTATTCGGATTTTTTCCTAAAAAAATATACTGGTTTTTTATCACGTTACAATTTAATCCAAGTCTCTAGCGTCATTGGTTCGTGAGTTATTTATGGTTAACCAAAATGTTCACCTTTTTTTAAACTGCTATGGTAAAAACAACCCACGCCATTTTCTTCGGATCTCTTTCTGAATCTTTCTCCATTATCATCTGTAAAATACAATTTATTTGAAGTCGATATCTCTTCTGGTTCTTGAGCTATGGACGTCGAAAAATCGTCGCTAACGTATGGACGTACGAACGTTCGTACACACGCACGAACATCTTTCTAAAAATCGTTTATTTCGACTCTAAGGACCTTGAATTGTTGAGAAATGTCAACATTTTCAATTCGTCAAATCGGACCCATTACAATAACTTCCTATGTAGTTAAAAATATTTTTCAAAGATGTACCGTCTTAAAATTTTTTTAGAAACTGGGTTAGGTTAGGTTAGGTTATAGTGGCTGTCCAAGATAGAACGGACACACTTAGGCCAGTTTAATGGCCCATTGTGATACCACATGAATCTTGAGGCTTCCTCCTAAGCTCAATGGAACCAGTTAGAGTCTCTTACGAAACGTGAGAGGCTGATTATCCCGATATGATTTAGATCGTTTAGATCGTTAAAGAAGAATTCTCCTAGGTAATTGTTTCGTTTTCGAGCTAGAGCAGGGCATGTGCAGAGAAGATGAAGAACCGTTTCTTCCTCTTCCTCGTTCATACAGCTTCTGCAAAAGTCATTTGAGAATACGCCTAGTCTCATGGCGTGCTTTCCTATTAGACAGTGTCCGGTTATGACACCTATTATCGAGCTTATATGCGATCTGCTTAGAGAGAGCAAGCACCTTGAACGTTTTAAATCCAGTGTTGGCCAGATGTTTTTTGTGGCTTGACACGTGGTGATGTTGGTCCACCTGGTGCCTGCCCTCCTCACAGCGTCTTGCATTAGTAGCAGTTTACAAGTAGCGATTGGTATGCCAGTACTTGCCAAACGTGGTAGGATGGGTTGTACTGTACCGTTCCTGGCGAGTTCATCTGCCTTACAGTTACCTGGAATGTCTCTATGACCCGGCACCCATCAAAGGTGAATATTAAACTGTTGCGCCATCTCCATTAGAGATGATCGACAGTTATGGACTGTTATAGAGTTTGTAGAGACAGAGTCCAGAGATTTGATAGCGGCCTGGCTGTCGGAGAAAATACGGATATCAGATGTTGATATCACGTTTTCTTTGAGCCAAGACAAGACTTCCTTAATCGCCAAAAGTTCCGCCTGGAACACGCTACAATGATTTTGAAGGCGGAATGAGAGACTTAATTTCAGTCGTTCAGAGTACACATCACCACCAACCCCTTCTTTAGAAACTGGAAATTGATAGCCTTTCTTAGACCCTTTTCTGACCTATCAACTCTATTGATGGTACGAAAAAATTTGGCAGCTCGTGCAGAAAAGTCAACTATATTCAAGTTGGAACTTACAGCGTACTCGCTCTCTCACCCAGTTGCGCTGATTCCTGTTCGTCCTTTCTTTACCAATTACTTTAACAACATTAAACATAATTGAATATATAGAATCCTGGCCCGTTCTCGAAAGAAGCTCAGAGATACAGTTAGCCTAAGAAATTCACAAGATATTGCGAAGCTGGAAATATTGAGAGTTTAACATTCGTGTTGCTGAAAAAGTAATCCCTGCACGAAATTGGGCTTATGGAAAAACCCATGAGCAGTCCTAGATAAACGGGTGTTACAGTTGAATTGTTTGAGGTACGAATAGAACCCATGGATAGTGGTATTTGGGGAGGGTTACGTTTTTGCAACAGTATAAAATTCTGTCAGGATCAGAATTTAATGAGCTTATCATACGCTGACGTTGGTAGTTCACATCCAAAGAAAAGGATGAGAATCTTAAATGCTGATCGTATTGGCATCAGAGAAACAATTAAATCTGTCAAAAGTTTCAGACAAAAGTTACTTACTTACTTCGTGAAGATGGCGCTACAGTCCTGTAAACTAGTGCCTCACCCAACAAACTTCTTCATATAACTCGGTCCCTATCTAGATGTCTCCAGTTTCGCGGTCCAAGTTTGGAGAGGCCAGTTTCCACTTCTGCGCGCCACCTCATTCGCGGTCTTCCTCTACTGTGCTGTCCTATGGGTATGGATTCGAAGACTTTCCGGGGCGGAGCATTGTTTTCTATGCGCTCTATGTAACACAGCCATCTTAGTCGTTGGACTTTTACCCTTCTTGCTAGGTCAAAAAAGTTCCTTTATAAAAATAAGGAAAAGTGTCGGAGACAAAACGAAGCACTGGGGCACACCAGCATTTGACATGTGGATGTCAGCTTTGAACCGGTCAAATATTACTTGAATTAACCGATCCGAAAGTTAACATCTAACCCAACAGAGAAGACATTTATCAATACCAAATGCACCTGTTTTCGGTAAGAAAGCTTAATACCACACTCTGTTAAATGCTTTGAAATATCAGGTGCAAGGTTCTTACTTCTTCTCCAAAACGGTGTAAAGCTTTGTTTCCCTGTTTGATGAGATAAATCATAAGATCAACAGTGGAAGGAGATCAATAGTGAACCAATTGATACGAAAGCCATACAGCCGGTCATTAAGAACGTTTCGTTCTTCAAGATATTTCTTGAGTTGTTAGTTAATCAGCGTTTCGTTAACTTCGGAAAGAAGGAACTTGATTGCAATAGGACAATAGTTAGAAGAGAGGATGATTCACCTTTTTTACGAACAGGCTTGACAAATGCAGTTTTTCATCCACTCGGAAAGAGACGTCTAGAGTACTACAGATGGAAAAGCTTAAGCAGTAGTTTTACTAGTGTTGAAGAATAGCTCTTTGGTCAGCATTCCGAACTCAGCCTGAACTGTACTCTGATATGCCTGTCTACGTACAGTTCCATTACCAATGGATTCAAAACTCCCAAGATATAGTGGCTTGTATTGAAGAAAAATACCATTGGTAACCGTTTTAGTGTCTGCTTCTCTCTCAGACCTTTTTATAGAGACCGAATATCCTATGAGAGAGAAAATTGAAAGCATATATCGCCCGCGTAGTTCAGATGTTTTATGCTCCATTCAACAAATCTGATTGCAGCCCGTTTGAACAGGAACAGTATTGGTGAGAGTATACAGCCTTTCCTGACTCCACTTTGAACATCAAATTATTCTGACAACCTTCCTTGGAGAAGTACTCAAAATGTGTTCAACTCGTCTAGCTCGTTCCACACAAGTCTGCATTGCATCGGAAACACTGCTTTATGTGACGTGTATAGGTATTTAGTGTTTCGACAGCTATTGCGACTGTACCTCCAGTTCGGACAATCGGAACAGAAAATGAAATTCATACAATTTAAGGAGCTAAGGGAAGCAAAATGTATGACTCAGCAGGATTAAGCCTTATAATTTATAGTAACCCGCACATTTTATCCTAAAGAGATGACTTTGTTTGTAGTGTGAGTTTTGTTTTGGAATGGGATAATGACTTTTCCTGATGGACCTATTTTATCAGCAAAATATAGAAGCTTCGTACATGGTTTTTGTTGGGGTTGGGTTTGGTGTGGTATCTCAGTCTTACCCTCTGCAATATTCCTATACTGCATGAGTCTTGACTCTTAAGTTGTTAAAATTTCCATCAGGGATGGATGGACACAGAAGTGTAATAAACTGATGCTCGGGAATTATATATTATTTTCCCAACTACACACACTCCCATGCATGAAACCTACACTCAACTGCAACTCCAACCCCATCAACACATCAGACAAATATCGCATAAGCGTTGGGTGTTATAAAGTGGGTGGCAAAAGGATGGATGGTGTTTTTATGAAACTTTTTAATTAATTTATTACTTTGTGTAAAATGAGGGACGTATAGCGCAGTGAAGAGAGGAGTACAATGTTTGAGTATAATGCAAAAGTTTTCAGCACTTAACTCACATTGATTCTAATTAAGTATAAAACAACGCAACGTAACGCAAAAAAAACAACCCCTTTCTTGAGAGATGTTGTAATATGGTGATGTGTTTGCACCGAAAATATGAGATCAAAACAGTGTTTTTGACCGTTGGCGTTGGATACTCACGCCACTCTTGAACTTAAAGCCAAGCCATGTGGTGAGACGCCTCGCCTTTCAAATTCAGACACTCTCAAACTCTCTCATTATCATCGCACCATTTTCCATGTAAAACAAAGTAAAATTGGTTAATTTTTGAAATGGTGCAAAATCTCGTTACCCTAAGTTCTGTTATGGTGTTTCGAACACCCCACAGGCATTATTAGGTGTACGAAATTCAATTTTTTGTATACACACATTAATGTCTCCGTTGGGGGTGATTCTGTGAGTTAGGTGTGTTGTGTGGATGTGACAACAATGAGGAAATTCCATTCAAGGAAAAAGAAAATAGAAGAAGAAGAATAATGCAAGTTCGTTGGTTTTATTGAGCCACAGGTGGCTTTTCAGAGTTTCATCTAGTATCGAGGTATATTTTGAAAATTGCGATGGTTTTTTTTTTGTTTTTGTTTTTCCTTTTTGGCTTTAGAGATGAAAACATCAATAGAGCTATCATCACGTCATAGATATAAGACATACCGTATATTGGTACCATTTCTGTTATACGCGGGAAGTCATTTTGGAAGGATATGTACATTATTAAGGCTTTCGAAATTGAAATTGAATTTGAATTTCCTTTCAACAAAAGTCCCATACTGTGATGAAAGTGAGATGGGTAAAGTAGGTATGTGTATGTGTTTAGAATAAGTATAGTCTATTTTTGACAAGGTGATAATATCTCTGGAAATTGCGGTTCAATTGTACATTGAGTATAATAGAAAAAGCCAGAAACCACAATAAGTATGAGGACTTTTATTGTTGAATTTACATATATGGTGTAGGAAAAAATAGATAGTCCCATGGTGTTAAAGTGAAGTAAAGTATGTAAGGTGGTAAATATTCTAAGGATTCTTTTATAAGGATGTAAAAGGATTTTTCGAAATTTAAAAACGGATGACTTTCAACAGAATACTGTTAATTCCCCAAGCACAGCAAGACCAAAAAGTAGATAAGAGTACTTAGGGTATGTATAGGAAGACGAGAGCACAATAGAATGAGATGCCAAGTTTATGAACAGTTCTTCTTGATAGTTCCCCGGTTGAGGAAGTTTTTATTTTTAGTCAAAATTAATTTACATGTCAAAAATAAGTTTCATGAACGAACTTATCATTTTGCACCTCATCGCTATGCAGCTTATGACTCGGTATAAATTTTCAAAGCTAAAAACTCATCATGAATATACTATATATAAAAAGGACCTTATTACCACATCTTAAAACTTGCTTAAAGTGGCGCTACAGTCCTGTGTGAACTAGGGCCTCACCCAACAAACTTCTCCATCTAGCTCGGTCCATAGCTAGATTTCTCCAGTTTTGCGCTCCAAGTTGGGTGAGGTTACTTTCTGCGCGCCACCTGATCCGCGGTCTTCCACTACTGCACTGTCTTGTGGGTGTGGATTCGAAGACTTTCCGGGACGGAGCATTGGTTTCCATGTGATCTACGTGAGCCAGCCATTTTAGCCGTTGGACTTTTACCTTTCTGACTAAGTCTACGTAGCTGTATACTCCCCTTTGATGCATACGGGACCGTAGATCACACGAAGAACTTTTCTCTCGAAACGACCCAAGGTGCTTTCATCCTATTTTGTCATAGTCCATGCTTCTGCACCGTATAGCAGGAAGGGGATGATAAGAGTATTAAATAGCAACACTTTGGTCCCTCGAGAGAGAACTTAACCACTTAATTGCTTTCTTAGTCCAAACAAACAGGGATTAGCAACAGTTATTCCTTGTTTGATCTCAGAGCTAGTGTTGTTTCTGCGTTTACAGCAGAGCCTAGGTAGTCGAAGTCCTTGACTACCTCAAAGTTACGCCTGTCGATGGTGACGTTTTGACCAAGACGTCGGTGTTGTTTGTTGTTTCTTGACGACATCATGTACTTTGTTTTGCCCTCATTAACCGTTTAACCCATTTTTGCCGCCTCTGCTCCAAAACTCACAAAATCCCCATTGACATCACGCTGAGTTCTTCCGATTATGTCAATGTCATCAGCATACGCCAGTAACTGGACAGACTTTTGAAAGATAGTGCCTCTGGGGTTGAAGTGTGAGCTCTGCACTATTCTTTTAAGTACGATGTTAAAAAAATCACATGACAGTGCATCACCTTGTCTAAAACCTTTTTCGACATCAAAAGGTTCTGTTAAGTTGTTTCCAACCTTTATGGAGCAGCGTGAATTCTCTATGGTCATCCTGCACAAACGGACTAGTTTGGCAGGGAAGCGAAAACTAGACATGGCTCTATACACCTCGTCCATGTAGATGCTGTCATATGCGGCCTTGAAATCGATGAAGATGGTGGGTGTCGATTTGGTGATCTTGGTTTTTTTGCAGGATCTGCCGTAATGTGAATATTTGATCAACTGTGGACTTTCCTGGTCTAAAACCACACTGAAAAGGACCTATCAGGTTGTTAACGATGGGCTTTAGACGTTCACATATTACGGCAGAGGAGATTTTATAGGCGATGTTGAGTAGACTGATTCCTCTTTAGTTAGTACAGTTTAAAGGGTCTCCTTTTTTCAGGATCGGGCAAACGATTCTGTGGTTCCATTTATCGGGAATGGTTTCTTCCAACCATATCTTACAGATAAGTTGGTGCTTGCTCCTAACCAACTTATATCTAGCTGCTTTAAAGAGCTCGGCATTCAAGCCATCCGCTCCAGCGGCTTTATTAGACTTCAGGTTAGATATGGCAATCTTTACTTCGTCTAAGTCGGGAGGACGGGATTGTTGGCTTTCGTCGTCTATGTTGAATGAATCATCCTGCCTGACAGCGGAATTTGGTTCGTCATCGCCGTTCTACAGTCTGCAGAAGTGGTCCTTACATATCCTCAGCATTGACTGCTGTTCCACTATGATGTTTAAACTTTCGTCTTTGCAGCCTTCGGTTCTAGGTTTATGTACCTGTGAATTTAGTTTCACCTGTTCATAAAACTTTCGAACTTCATTCCAGCTTTTAAACCTCTCAACATCTTCGACCGCCCGCTTCTCATACCCTCTCTTTTTCCTTCTTAGAAGTCGGCGTTCCTTTCGCCTCTTCTGCTCATAGAGTTCATGAGCAGCTCTCGTCCTCTTATGCAGCGCCGCCGCTTTGCGTGCCTGTTGTTTGGCTGCATTTGCCTGCCGACATTCCTCATCAAACCTGGGGTTCCTTGTAGGTGGCTGTTTGAAACCCAGCACATCAGAGGCGGCTTCTCTGATTGCATCTTGGCAATGTTGCCACTGGTTTTCGATACATTGTGTTGGCGGCAGAGAACTTCGAGAGAGGTTACTGGTAACTCGGTCGAAGAAGGATTTTTCGATCTCTGGCGATTGCAGCCGTTCGACGTTGTACCTTCTCCCTGTTTTGCCTTGGGTCTGGAAATCCGAAGTGCTATCTTGGCTACAACGAGGTAGCGGTCAGAGTCCGTGTAAGTTCCTTGAAAAGTTCGTACATCCATGATGCTGGAAGCGTGTGTGGCGTCGATCGCAATATGGTCAATCAGGATGACGGTAGATTGATTTGGAGAAGTCCAAGTTCCTTTGTGGATGTTGAGGTGTGGAAAACGCGTACTGACTACTGACGTTTTGCCCCGCAGCAAAATCTTTGAGCCTGAATCCGTTGTCGGAAGTGTTGTCGTGCAGGCTGTTCTTCCCGAGCGTCCATTGTACTCGTAGTATCTCGAAACAAAGCTCAATAGTTAAAGTGCTTAAAGAAACGACGTTTATTGTGTGGGACGAATCGACTATGATAAATAATGATCGGAGAGATTTTTGAGCTGATGAAAGTCCAATGGTAGGTGTTGTAATACTGTTTGCTAGTGATTTTCGGCAAACATTGCTAATTGTGCCAAGAGGTACAAAAAGTGATGAAATAATTGTTTGTCTAAAATCGTCATTTCTGTGGCCTTCTGTCAAACTTTAAAGATTGACCACAAACCTATGCGCGTATTTTTTTTTTTTGGAGGTATGTGGTGGATAATAATGCATCATAACTTTCGAGAACTTTTTTGGATAGAGGAAATGGAAATATATTAAATAATGATGGTGAACTACTAATATTAACATTTGTAGCTAGCGTCACTGGACAAGTCGAATTAATTAAATGTCAAACAAATAGGATGGTAAGTTACTCAAACGAGCGATTTTAGCACCTAATTTGATAAAAAATAATGCTATTGATATTCCAATTGAATTTTTTAATTCCTTGAATACATCAGGACTTCCTCCACATAAACTTGACTTGAAAATTGGGGCTCCAATAATACTTATGAGGAATTTAAATGCACCGAAATTATGCAATGGTATTAGAGGCTTTTATTTCCAGAAAATTTTTAGGAAAAAATGCCTGAAATTCCGAAATTTAGCCAGAAAAATTTGGGAAAAGCCAGAATTTTGTATGAAGAATTTCTTGGCGTTTTTTCCAAAAAAAATTCTGGCGTAATTTCCGGGAGCCGTATTAGATTACGGAAAATAACTACGCAGAGGAACGTGATTGAAGTTAAAATTCTTTCTGGCTCAGCCTAAGGTCAAGTCGTTTTCATTCCCAGGATACCAATGATTACTAACGAATACCCGTTCGAATTTAAACGAGTACAATTTCCTATAAAGCTTTGTTTTAATATGTCTATCAATAAGGCACAGAGACGGACACTGAAGGTTGCAGGCCTTGACATCACAAATCTCTGTTTTACCTACGGACAATTTTATGTTGCTTGCTCCCGTGTAGGTAAGCTCGGCAAAAAATCTTCATGTGTATGCGGCTCACTAAAGAACAAAAAATATTAATTACAAAGAAGTATTATAACCGTAATAGAAATATGTACAGAGATAATATTTAAATTATCAAAAAAAGGTACAAAATATGAAAATAGGAGTTTTTTCATCCTCATTTTTTTTATATAAAATAGTCGAATACCACCCGGATGAAGCCGGGTAAAATAGCTATTTATTTATATTAAGCAAATAATCTTGGAGCTTTCTATTTAAAGAACATTTTTTCACAGGAAGTAGTTTCCGACAACTATCTACAGTCAGTGTCATAACATGACTCACCACTTTGATAGAGGCACTTTTCATTGATTTATAAATAAGATATTCTGAAATTGAGGTGACATATTTGTGTGTCTAGTTTATTCTGTATTTTGAGGTTATCTGAACCTATACATCAACCATTTGGAGTGTTTCTAAATGTAGTAACACGTCATCACCTACTTTTTTGATGACCTATGAGAAAGCTTTTTCGCATTAAATCAAACCACGTTCATAACATATCTCATATATCTCATCTAATAGCTCATCACGTTTCTAGATCATGTCTTTGTCTTATTGCTGCTTCAAATGCTTACAACTTTTTTTGTTGTATAGATATTTACAACAACTCAAGGTACTTACAGTTTCATGACAAATTCAAAGCTTAATATATTGTATAAGACTTAACCAATACTTCCATCAATTATTTTCTTTATACGAATAGTAGCATTTTATTTAATCCCAGTCCGAGCTATTATCAACTTGGAGTCTTATTTTTCTTAGAAAACAAAAAATTGTTAGATGCAGGTGGTGTCGTGAATGGAATTCCAATGATTTGATATTTCCACAAAAAAAGACTCTAACATCCCACGATAGAAAAATCAAAGCTTTTCCAGCTAGTCTCACTGTCGTCAGCAGATTTTCTCAGATCTTTCAGTTGTTGTTGTTGTTGTTGTTGTTGCTGCATTGTACAATTTTATATGTAGTTTAAAATCATGTGAAGGAAGCTGAATCATTTCAATTCTTATTCGTTTTCGTATAGTTTTATAGTTTCTCAGTTTCAATTCAAAAGCAATTCAATGCCAAATTGATGACTTAGGTCTGCTAATTGTCGACTGAAGATTATGACTTACTCGTATGAGTAACAAGTGAATGTGGGCTGTGGCTCTCAAGTTAGTGCATACATATGGATCTACATATCTATAACATCTCAAGCCAAAAGGCTGAATAGATGTTTACTATTCAAAACAAACTCTGTGTAACATCACCAGAGAATGAATATAGGGCCAGTATTGTATAGATACTATGTACCTAGAGGTATCTATTGTTCCAATTGTACATTTAAGACGGGAAGCAAACAAAGTATTGTCTTCTGTATATTTATTTGCTTGTTGGTTGTTAATTAGAGCAATATGAGATGAAAAATAGAAAATGTATATATTTGCATAAATGGTATTGTATATTTACATCCATCGGAGATCATGTGCCGAATAATAATTATGAAAGGTTATTATGATATGGTGTTTGAAAGTTGAGGTGCGGAGAGGACTGTTTATGGTACATGACGTGTTTCTAAGTTAAATTTGAACTTCCACAAAAATTGCTGATCCTAAAACCATTTGAGCTAATTACAATATTTAGATTCGTTTGTCGACTGAATGGTTTTTTTATTCTTAATTACGAGACATACAATTTTAATTAACCAGGCAGCTTTTCACGAGCGTAAATAATGTTTGTTTATATAACTCAAAATGAAAGTGAAAGGAATTAGGTGAGAAGAGGAATTAAATGATAATTTTTTAAATATCGACACTGGTGTATCATTCAAAAATATAGTCCTTAGGTGTCCATAAAAGCTATCTTTGGTTTTCATCATTGAATTTTTTTGACAGGTTGGTTATAGCTTTTTTTTTTGAAAATTTCTCCATTGCATAAATATTTGGAATTGATCGTTTCCTGATTGGAATCAAGTATTTGCGGTAAGAGCTGATAATTGAAAGCAAAACTGACTTTAGGGAATACAAAGAAAATGAAATGCTTTCAGTGGAACTATTATGGTTCGAAATCAGCTGTTTATTGAAAATGATTTCGTCATTGGAACATTTAAAAAGATTCAAAAGAGAAGTTCTGGTTAATTTTGTTAGTAAAACAAAATCTATAACACTTCAGCTTCATATTGACACCAAACTCTCTTACTCGCTTTTAAATCTCGAAACTAAATTTTCAATGATGAAAATCAATGATAGCTATAGCCTTGTGATTGGTGGCACTATGTTTGAACACAAAGTCTGCCATAAAATTAGATGGGTGTTGACGAAGAGGCAAGCGTCTTTCAACCAAATTAACCACTTCGCGAATAGTCACCGATTTAGGAGCAGTCTCTTGGATGTACGAAAAGAGGCACCGATATGGGACTTGCCCGTGACCACCACTTAATGATAGCTGCCCTAAGATTGTGCAACCTACCGTTCGAAGATGGAACGGAATAAGAAGAGCCCCCAAATTCAACATCGCCAGACTAAAGGAGCTGGCGACCCGTCAACAATTTAGGGATCACCTGTCAGACAAAATGAGAACAATCAGCAGCACGGTACATGACGACATCGAACACCATTGGATTGCTGTGTTTTCATTTCAGGTGCTGACAGAATAGTCGGTGGGAGAGATGGAAGAAGAATCTTGGGCAAAGATCAACGAACGTGAACAGTTAAAGGCTCGAATAACTGCTGCACAAGGGGAAGAAAGAAACGAAACGAGCTGGAGTCCTCGTATCGCATGAAAAAGAGAGAGGTTTACCGCAGTGTGCACCGAGACAAGCGTTACTACATTACCGTATTGGTGCAAGAAGCAGAAAATTCACAGAATAACCAATGAGCTGACCGGAGCACACAGCTCAAAGCAACACCTGGTGAAAGAAGTAGACGGCACTGTGATAAGTTCGGTGGATGAGCAAGTCAGAAGGTGGAAAGAACACTTTTTCTCGGTTCTAAACCGAGTGTTTGCAAACAACGTGCTTCCGATACCTTCTGAAGCGCCCGAAGAAACTTATACCCGAATCCGCACCTCCCAGTAAAGTAAAGATCGTTGTAGCAAATAAAGCGCTTAAGAACAACAAAGCGGTAGGACTTGATGGAATTCCCGCAGAGCTTTTACAACCAGCACCAACGTCATCAAGCGAACTGCTTCATCAGCTCATAAAAGAAGCCTGGACCACCGAAAGCTTCAGCGATGAGTGAAAGAAGGGAATTATCGTCAAGCTCCCAAAAAAAATCAGATCTTAAAAAGTGCAAAAACTGGAGAGGAATTTGCGTTCTAACTGCCGCTGCCAAAATAGTAGTAAAAGTTATACTGGAACGCATCAGAGAACACCTTGAGGCCACACTCGATGCCGAACAAGCAGGATTCCAAGCTAGATCCTCCTGTATTGATCATATTAACACCTTGTGGATCATCATTGAACAGTGCGTTAAATATAAATCACCACTACACCTGCTGTTCGTGGACTTTGATATGGCCTTTTATAGCGTTAATAGGGAGTATATCTGGTTAGCTTTGTAGAGGAGAGGTACCCCAGAATAACTAATTGCTATTATTAAAGCAAAATATTATGGATCCAAGTGTCACGTTCTGCACAATGGTAGGTTGTCAGATGGTTTTAAATCCGAAGCGGAGTCAGACAGGGCTGTATTCTGTGGCCAATATTGTTTTTTGTTGATGATGTTTGCTTACTCTCTCATAGGATCATGGATCTTAATCAAATGACAACAAGTGTGGAGAGAAAAGCAGAAGTTATGAGCTGAAAACTAATTCCGAAAATGATCAGCCTCAGAATCCGACCATCCTCTCTAATAAATATTTTCTCGCAATACCTTGGAAGCATCGTTTCCACTGAAGGCGGAACCGAACAAGACGTCATCTGCCGCACTGGCAAAGCAGTCAAAAATTTGGAGGAATAACTCTATTAGCTTAAGAAGAAAGCTACGACTGTTTGACACAAATGTCAAATCTGTGCTGCTCTATGGGTGCAGTACTTGGAAGATTACTTCAACGATAACAAAAAAGCTGCAAATATTAGTGAATAGATGTCTTCGTAACATTCTAATGATTTTCTGGCCAAACCGCATATCAAATGAGGTCCTTCATAGAACGACAGGCCAGGAGCCTATAGAATCTATAATAAGAAGACGTAAGTCTTCTCGCACAAGAAGGAAGAAGAGATGGACGACTGAAAAGCACATAACGCAGGACAGTCGAGGCGGAATCAGCGTAACTAGGCAAGAGTTAGAGGGAGCTGAAACACATCTCCGGAAACCGTACACGATGGCGCGAAGGCGCAGTAGAGGCCCTATGCCCCTTAAGGGGTTAAGTCCAACGGACTTAACAGGTCTGAGGACCTAAGTAAGTAAGTAAGTATAGGAACGTATTGTAATCAGTAGAAGCTTTTTTTTCTTTGAATGTCTGTACGTTATATTGATAGTAAAACATTGAGTCTGGTAAGCTAAAGAAAGAATCTCTGTACTTAACAATACTTCTAACATTAAGGCTCAAAGGCGAATTGATGAGCATTCGGGTATTGTTTGAATTGCTGAATTGTTTCAGGGGAGAATTACAACTCTGACATGAGGTCTCATGATGTTCAAGAGTAGTAAATGTCCAAAAGACTTGAGTATGTTATTAGGGCACCAGCAGTAATATGAGAATTTTACTCGAGTTTTGGACGATTGAAAGTTCGTAAATTAAAGGCAGATCAGAAGGGGTAAAACACTTTTTGTATCGGCGAAAAAACCCTTAACACTTATCAGCGTTTTTGATTTGCGATGAAGATACCTAGAACTGAAAGCCTTTCAGTCTCCCCAGTGCAAGTAGCACATGATTAGTGGCATTCGGGAGTGGTTACCTTTTGCGAAACCCCATTTTCCCCATTGGATAATAAAAACGGTCATCAGCGAAATTAGGGGAGTTAAAAGTTTCAGAATACAAATTAGTAAAAAGTGTAGGAGACAAAACACAGCCTTGGGGCACACTAGCGTTTATTTCAAAAATATCACGATATAAATTGAACGTCCCGAAAGTTAATCTCTAACCTAGCATAGAAGAGATTTATCATTACATAATTCACGTTTTTTTTTAAGAAAGCTTGAAACAAATGCCTTTGATATATCCAGTGCAATAATCTTACTTTCTAAAAAAATTATGTAAGGTTTTTTGTTGTTTGTTGTTGTTTGGCGAGATAAACCATAAGATCACCATTGGACCTATTGCTTCGCAAGCTGTACTACCAGTCATTAAGAAGATTTAGAAGATATTTCTTAAGCTGAAAATTTATCAGCGTTTCCATGCCCTTTAAAAGAAAGGACGTAAGAGCTATTAGACTTTAGTAATAAGGGGAGGATGATTCTTCATTTTTAGGGATAGAAAAAGCTAACGCAGTGGTTTTATCAGCTTTGAAAAACACAATCTGGATACAATCTGGGCCAGAGGATTCGTGGTCTTTAAGTATCATAAACAGATATTGAAATCAAATTGTATAACATATGCAAAATATTGTTGTTAAGTTTAAGTTAATTTTTTAGAAAAATAAAACTGACAACTTTTTTTTTTACATAAAACGAGAACTTACAAAAAAGAACTGAACGATGATAAGGAGTAGTTTCCGACGTAAGTATCTTCATACTTTGCTTGGTATTTCAATTGGCTGTCTCGGAAGTTTGGACTTTTTCTTTTTCGGGGAATCCATGGAAGACCGATGTTATGCTCTTAAATCTCATACAATCTAAGTCCTCTAGACTATTAAATATCATCTTAACAACCCGTTAGATACAGCTCGAAAATGAACAGTCTTAGAAAATTACGCTCAATTGAACGTCTAAAATCCTCTTACTTAGTTCATAAATCTATTATAAAAAAAAACATTGCAATAAGGACCCTATACCAAAGATTATTATGAACAATTTGTCAGGAACTCAAAAATTTAAAGGTCGAATATTTCCCACAAAAATATGTCCTTTAAACTTTATACTATCACTTAACATAGTGTAATATCGAACTCTCACTGTTATCGATAAATTCGCTTCGATGGTGATGCTGATGGTATCATCATCGCTTTTAGTGTCATGACAAAAAGCGATGTCATCTCCTTGATGAATGTATATATACCAGGTAGAATGTCCTTTCACGGACATCAAGCAGTAATCGCTGGGATGGGAGGAATAATATAAAGCATCACACAGGGATATAAGCATACAGAGACAGGTGAATCGAATTTTTCACCCGATTTACCCCAGGAACAAAACAAAAATTCACCTTCTATCCTCTGTTTGCTCCCTGGATTATATCCATCTCGATGTCCAGTCCATCGTTTAGAAGTTAGAAACCATGAGGAAAAACTGCTGTACGATATATGTAACTATCTATACACCAACCGACAGGGAATAGGGATGCAACAAATGATTAAGTTGTTGAGGGTGTTGGAGGTGATGATGGTTGTCCGAGTGGACGTAGAGCAGAAAAGATCTCCAATGAAGAATGATGTCCCTTGCTAAATTGCCTCATCAACCGTTCAGCGACACCAACACGAATACACACACACCAATATGAACCTACACATAACGTTATAATGTGACAAACACACACACACCAATAAAGGTATAATTTACCTGGTTCCAATTCAAAAACACATGTGAATGGACATTGCCAGTAAATTAGCCCAACGTGACAAAGGATTTATATGATGTTCGTTCGGTGGGAGAAGGATGTGAATGGTGGAATCCTTCAACTATAGAGTAGTAGAAGAGCAATATCGCTGGTGCTCGATATTTTATTCAATGTGACACCTGATGGTGTGACGAGTAATCCTTTGGAATGGCGTTGACAATTTTGATATGAAGTAACACTCTCTCTAGAGCGGATAAAAGTTCTTTCTCTGTATGAAGTTCGGTGCATGACATGGATGACAGATGACGATAGGAATGAATGCTGCAATAAGGGGAGACGAGAGTGAGTAGTAGGGATGAGTTGCGAATGACTTTTAATGAGATTATTTTCCCCGAACAATGTCATCATCAACGCTCCATCAGGTATTGTTGGCACTCTGCATGAAAATGAACAGGAACACACCGATCCACCGAACACCCGTCGAGCAAATGGCATGAGAAGGTCCCTGTTTTGGAGGCATCGGGCGGGGCGCGGCGTTGTATTTATTCATCATTTCGAGGAGGTCGAAAACAAAATGAGGTAGGTGGGTTGACGATTTTCATTCCGAGCTTGTTTGTTAATATTTTGAAATTAAGTAGAAACCTACATTTAGTGGACGAGGACGAAAATACGTATGTAAGTCGATTTTTGGCATTATTGACTAAATGGGTATATGCATAATAAACATCATGATGTGTGTGATTGTTGGTTTGGCATATAATGTATGTGTACTGAATATGGACGTTTCTAACCTTACCAGCCTCATGATTCCCACATCATGGTGCAATACACTTTATTGACTTAGTTAATGAGAAATTTTCATCAGAAAATTGAATTGACATGAACAAGCAATTATAATTTTGTAACTAGTTTGAATCTTTAAGCAGAGATTTCTAAAGAGAAAAACATAAATTGTCCAGTTATCAAATGACACAATTTAGCTTATTGACTTATCCTAAAGAAAAACTAAGCCACTTAATTTTTTTAAGAAAATCCGGATCACTTCAATGGAAATAAAGGATATTATTCAAAATACTAGCTGCTATTCAATCCGGCTTCAGTACTTAATACAAGCTAATCTTTAATCTTATAGCCCTTAGGTTAGGTTGGAGTGGCTGTCCAGATGTCATTAACGCACGTAGACCTTAAGGGTCCATTGTGATACCACTAATGAGGTTACTCATGGAAGAGCAATGAACTTAAACAAACCATTTCAGACTTTTAAAAAAGTTAGAGAGACGTTTTGTGTCAATCGTTGCCAGTTCACTGGTGTTATCGAAGAAGGGATTACCGAGTAAGTTAACCTTCTAATGGAGAGTGCTGGACATGTACATGGAAGGTGTTGGACCGTTTCCTCTTCCTCCTCGTCCATTCAGCTTCTACAGAAGTCATTTGTGTAGACCCCTAGCCGGCAGTATCCCGTTATTACTCCAATTGTAGAGCTTATACTTTGTCGGCTCAGTGATATCAAGCTTTTTGACCGTTTTTAGTCAATACTTGGCCATATTTAATATGGCCATCTAGCATTTGTTGTTTCTAGAGCATATTGCTTGAGAAGATGTTTGCATGTAGCAAGTGGTGTTCCTATGTAATGTTTTTGTCTAACATGAGGCAGAAGCAGAAGTGTTCCGTTTTTGGCGAGCTCATCGGCTTTGATATTTCCCGGAATGTCTCTGTGGCCCGGCACCCAAATGAGGTGAATGTTAAACTGTTCCGTCATCTCATTTAGAGATGAACGACTGTTTAAGAGTTTGTGGAAACAGACGCGAGAGATTTAAGAGCGGCAAGATATAACATTTTCTTTAAGCCAGGATAGTGCTTCTTTAATCGCCATTACTTAGGCCTGGAATACACTGTATTGATTGGGAAGTCTATAGGATAGACTGAGATTCAGTTGTTCTGAAAAGGTACCACTTCCAACTCCGTGATCGGTCTTTGAACCGTCAGTACAGAAGTGTACCGCATCGTCTTCCAGGGGTCTCTGTTCTTCCCAAGAGGATCTTGAAGGGATGGACACATGGAAGCTTTTACCGAATACCATTTTTGGGGTGGTATAGTCTAAGTGATCTGGGATAGATCTGAAACTGTCTAGAATAGTAGTATGTCCAGTATTGTTACTGTTCCATTGAGAGGTGGCTCTGAGCCTCACACATGAGTTGGCTGCCACCATTTTGGAGAAGATGTCAAGAGGTGTTACGTTTAAAAGCACTTCCAGTGCTGCGGTTGGTGTTGAACGAAGTGCTCCTGTGATGCACATACTTGCTGACAGCTGGGCTTTGATGAGCTTATTTAGATCTACCATCTTGTCAAGTGCGGTCCACCATACGACAGCTCCATAAATGAATATCGGTCCAAAGTGTTTAGCCAGTGGATTATTTTTGGGGAGAAGCCCCATTTTGATCCTAAGGACTTTTTACAAGTAAAAAGCGCTACAGTAGCCTTTTTTACTCTTTCATCAATATTTGCCTTCCAATTTAATTTTTGTCTAAAATGAGGCCTAAATATTTAGCTTGATCGGAAAATCTTAATGGTATTCCTCTAATCTTGAGTGGGCTAATCTGAGGAATTTTATATCTTCTCGAAAAGAGTATTAATTTTGTTTTGTGTGGGTTGATGTCCAATCCACATTGCTAAGCCCATTTAGTTAGCCTGTTCAGGGCATTTTGTAGGAGTTCCGAGAGAACTTGGGGGTGCTTCCCAGATACGGATAATGCAACGTCGTCAGCATAGCATAGTAAGTAGGTCGTTTACTACTATGTTCCATTAAAGAGGCGAAAGGACTCCACCTAGGGGAGTGCCTCGATTCACCGATCTGGTGGTAGTAAAACTTCTCATGTTAGAAATTATTGTCCTGCTTTTGAGCATGAGACTTATAAGATCTATGAGTGATTTCTCTAATTTCAGCTTATCCATTGCTGTTGTGATCGACTGGTAACTGACGTTCTTGAAAGCTCCTTCAATATCTAGGAACTAAGTTATATTATACGTACCAGCGAGTGAAGTGCTGATTCTATTGATTTTCCCTTAGAGTAAGCATGTTGAGCTGTGGAAATGAGACATGGTTTTAAATTATGTCTGATGTAAATTTCAATCAATCTTTCCAAGGTGTTAAGAAGGAACGTGTCAGAGTTTTCCTGCTTTAGGAATGAAGACTACTTTTGTCATTCTCCAAGCTTTTGGAATATATCTCAAACTTACACAGCTTGTCAGAATGATTTCCAATGGTGAAATGATCATGTCTGAGCATTTTTGTAGTTCGGCCGGAATGATTCCGTCTGGTCCTCTAGATTTATATGGATCAAAGCTGTCTATAGCCCATTGCAGTTTTTCCCGCGTTATTAGATTAACTAAATCGCTTGTAGAAGCTAGAGACTCTGATGTTAAGTCGTTGAGTATGTTAGAGCTACCTGGAAAGTGGGTGTCTAATAACAGATTAAGAAATTCTTCATCTATGATAGTCCACGTGCCTGCTTCTGTCTTTAAAGCACTGGGTATTGTTGGACTTTTTGAGAGAATTTTCCTGAGTCTCGAAGATTCTGAAGTATTTTCTATTTTACCACAAAAATTTCTCCAAGAAGACCTCTTACTCTTTCTTAATTCTTTTTTATATTGCTTTAGAGCTTGTTTGTATAAGTCCCAGTCAGAAGGAGATCTAGTGTACTTAGATCTGTTGAATAGTTTTCGAAATCTCTTTCTGAATGGTTCTAGTTCTTTACGCCACCAATGAGGTTTCTTTTTACCCTTTATCTAATAGATCTTAATCTTTATGAAAAATACGGTGTAAGACTGTGTGTAATGGCTAGCGATTGGCGAGAAACTGATACACTTTGACTTCAACTGAAATATTCGCAGTTATTTTTGAGCTTAACTTTTCAATTCTTCTCAACTTTAATCTACCTTATTCATTTTTTTTGACAAGAAGGTGCGAAGACTAATTAAGTACTTAAGTTTTGGTAACTTTGACTACAAAATGTCTACCATTTGCGAAGTGAATTTTGGAGACTGCATTGTTGAAGAGTATATTACCTAATTTTTAGTAATGGCGTAGCCTTTACTTGTGAAATTTAAATTTATGAAAGCCTAAAAAATCAAAATTGTCCAAATAGCAGGCTTTTCAAAATGAAAACTATTAGAGGAAAATACTTTACAATACAATGAATGCTGCAGCTTTATTCTTAGTCTTAGTCTTAGTCTTAGTCTTAGTCTTAGTCTTAGTCTTAGTCTTAGTCTTAGTCTTAGTCTTAGTCTTAGTCTTAGTCTTAGTCTTAGTCTTAGTCTTAGTCTTAGTCTTAGTCTTAGTCTTAGTCTTAGTCTTAGTCTTAGTCTTAGTCTTAGTCTTAGTCTTAGTCTTAGTCTTAGTCTTAGTCTTAGTCTTAGTCTTAGTCTTAGTCTTAGTCTTAGTCTTAGTCTTAGTCTTAGTCTTAGTCTTAGTCTTAGTCTTAGTCTTAGTCTTAGTCTTAGTCTTAGTCTTAGTCTTAGTCTTAGTCTTAGTCTTAGTCTTAGTCTTAGTCTTAGTCTTAGTCTTAGTCTTAGTCTTAGTCTTAGTCTTAGTCTTAGTCTTAGTCTTAGTCTTAGTCTTAGTCTTAGTCTTAGTCTTAGTCTTAGTCTTAGTCTTAGTCTTAGTCTTAGTCTTAGTCTTAGTCTTAGTCTTAGTCTTAGTCTTAGTCTTAGTCTTAGTCTTAGTCTTAGTCTTAGTCTTAGTCTTAGTCTTAGTCTTAGTCTTAGTCTTAGTCTTAGTCTTAGTCTTAGTCTTAGTCTTAGTCTTAGTCTTAGTCTTAGTCTTAGTCTTAGTCTTAGTCTTAGTCTTAGTCTTAGTCTTAGTCTTAGTCTTAGTCTTAGTCTTAGTCTTAGTCTTAGTCTTAGTCTTAGTCTTAGTCTTAGTCTTAGTCTTAGTCTTAGTCTTAGTCTTAGTCTTAGTCTTAGTCTTAGTCTTAGTCTTAGTCTTAGTCTTAGTCTTAGTCTTAGTCTTAGTCTTAGTCTTAGTCTTAGTCTTAGTCTTAGTCTTAGTCTTAGTCTTAGTCTTAGTCTTAGTCTTAGTCTTAGTCTTAGTCTTAGTCTTAGTCTTAGTCTTAGTCTTAGTCTTAGTCTTAGTCTTAGTCTTAGTCTTAGTCTTAGTCTTAGTCTTAGTCTTAGTCTTAGTCTTAGTCTTAGTCTTAGTCTTAGTCTTAGTCTTAGTCTTAGTCTTAGTCTTAGTCTTAGTCTTAGTCTTAGTCTTAGTCTTAGTCTTAGTCTTAGTCTTAGTCTTAGTCTTAGTCTTAGTCTTAGTCTTAGTCTTAGTCTTAGTCTTAGTCTTAGTCTTAGTCTTAGTCTTAGTCTTAGTCTTAGTCTTAGTCTTAGTCTTAGTCTTAGTCTTAGTCTTAGTCTTAGTCTTAGTCTTAGTCTTAGTCTTAGTCTTAGTCTTAGTCTTAGTCTTAGTCTTAGTCTTAGTCTTAGTCTTAGTCTTAGTCTTAGTCTTAGTCTTAGTCTTAGTCTTAGTCTTAGTCTTAGTCTTAGTCTTAGTCTTAGTCTTAGTCTTAGTCTTAGTCTTAGTCTTAGTCTTAGTCTTAGTCTTAGTCTTAGTCTTAGTCTTAGTCTTAGTCTTAGTCTTAGTCTTAGTCTTAGTCTTAGTCTTAGTCTTAGTCTTAGTCTTAGTCTTAGTCTTAGTCTTAGTCTTAGTCTTAGTCTTAGTCTTAGTCTTAGTCTTAGTCTTAGTCTTAGTCTTAGTCTTAGTCTTAGTCTTAGTCTTAGTCTTAGTCTTAGTCTTAGTCTTAGTCTTAGTCTTAGTCTTAGTCTTAGTCTTAGTCTTAGTCTTAGTCTTAGTCTTAGTCTTAGTCTTAGTCTTAGTCTTAGTCTTAGTCTTAGTCTTAGTCTTAGTCTTAGTCTTAGTCTTAGTCTTAGTCTTAGTCTTAGTCTTAGTCTTAGTCTTAGTCTTAGTCTTAGTCTTAGTCTTAGTCTTAGTCTTAGTCTTAGTCTTAGTCTTAGTCTTAGTCTTAGTCTTAGTCTTAGTCTTAGTCTTAGTCTTAGTCTTAGTCTTAGTCTTAGTCTTAGTCTTAGTCTTAGTCTTAGTCTTAGTCTTAGTCTTAGTCTTAGTCTTAGTCTTAGTCTTAGTCTTAGTCTTAGTCTTAGTCTTAGTCTTAGTCTTAGTCTTAGTCTTAGTCTTAGTCTTAGTCTTAGTCTTAGTCTTAGTCTTAGTCTTAGTCTTAGTCTTAGTCTTAGTCTTAGTCTTAGTCTTAGTCTTAGTCTTAGTCTTAGTCTTAGTCTTAGTCTTAGTCTTAGTCTTAGTCTTAGTCTTAGTCTTAGTCTTAGTCTTAGTCTTAGTCTTAGTCTTAGTCTTAGTCTTAGTCTTAGTCTTAGTCTTAGTCTTAGTCTTAGTCTTAGTCTTAGTCTTAGTCTTAGTCTTAGTCTTAGTCTTAGTCTTAGTCTTAGTCTTAGTCTTAGTCTTAGTCTTAGTCTTAGTCTTAGTCTTAGTCTTAGTCTTAGTCTTAGTCTTAGTCTTAGTCTTAGTCTTAGTCTTAGTCTTAGTCTTAGTCTTAGTCTTAGTCTTAGTCTTAGTCTTAGTCTTAGTCTTAGTCTTAGTCTTAGTCTTAGTCTTAGTCTTAGTCTTAGTCTTAGTCTTAGTCTTAGTCTTAGTCTTAGTCTTAGTCTTAGTCTTAGTCTTAGTCTTAGTCTTAGTCTTAGTCTTAGTCTTAGTCTTAGTCTTAGTCTTAGTCTTAGTCTTAGTCTTAGTCTTAGTCTTAGTCTTAGTCTTAGTCTTAGTCTTAGTCTTAGTCTTAGTCTTAGTCTTAGTCTTAGTCTTAGTCTTAGTCTTAGTCTTAGTCTTAGTCTTAGTCTTAGTCTTAGTCTTAGTCTTAGTCTTAGTCTTAGTCTTAGTCTTAGTCTTAGTCTTAGTCTTAGTCTTAGTCTTAGTCTTAGTCTTAGTCTTAGTCTTAGTCTTAGTCTTAGTCTTAGTCTTAGTCTTAGTCTTAGTCTTAGTCTTAGTCTTAGTCTTAGTCTTAGTCTTAGTCTTAGTCTTAGTTTGTAAAAAAGTTTTAAAATATTGACACTGCATCGTGTAGACGTGAACTTTTTTGATTAGATTTTATATGTTTTGACATTTCGAATAATTTAAATGCATACGATTTTGTTGAGGTAAATATTCAGAATCTTAAACTATATCTTCAGGTCATTTGAAGCTCCAAGGATGTTTTATTCATTCTCATAAAATTCAAAACCAACCAAAATAAAATAGGAAGTAGTCTAGGTCGAAGTAAAGTTTCCCTATTTTATAATGCTTTTCTTCGAAGATCTGTTGATCAAGTTGTCCTTCATAAAATAGTTATAACTTCATACTCAAGTTCTTTTTTAGGCCGATTTCTTATAAGGACCATCTTATTTATCTACTTACTAAGGGTATAGAGTAGGTTCTCCATAAAACAACCAAGTAGTAAAGAAATTTACAACTTCTTGATGTTGTTATTCTTTTGCAACATTTTCAAGGGTTTCAATATTATTCCATTCAATAACATCAAACAAAAAAACAAAACAACTATGTCACTTTTATATCGTGCGACCAAAACATTAATAAGACATAAACCTTACTCAATCTGGTAATTTGCAACAAAAATTTCATTTACGATATTAATTAATAAAGTGAAGCCCCTAATGGTTCATCAACTCGTCATTAATATAAAACAAGAGTTATATTAATGAAATAAAAACTTATATAATATTATATGAAAATACTTTTAGAAATTAATTCGTTTCGCTTTGACGAAGCTCAAGTCGAGTCGAGCCAGTCCTAAACGAAACAATGAAAATCTCTTATAGAGATGTAGCTATATGTGTATTGAATATCGCCATCAACTACCGCCACCACATCATTAGGTGCGGTTTCATCGTTCAAACCCTTTTCTATCCTCTCGGCCAAAGGAAAATCCAAGCACCATTCCCTTAGCTTTGAAATATAGCTAAACAAAACATCGCTCGCTATAAGCAGCAATACCCACAGGGATTCGAATCGAATCGAATCGAATCGAAATGAAATCGATTTATTTTTGGACGAGACGAAACAAAACTAGGTACGATGGTATAAGGTACCTATCCTATATAAACTGGGACCGGGACGACTTCGAATACGACGGACGCCATCCACCGCCGCATTGACGCTGCCAATACTCCAACAAAAATTAATGACCATCAATGGCAGCAGTTAATAGATTTTCCTTAACGTATAATGTCCAAGGAACGTACATCATGGTTCAACGAATCCCACCATGAGGCAGGCACACAATACGTTGCCCAGGCACACATCACTATACACTAAGACATCCCACACAAAACAACTAAGGGTACGTTTGAAGAGCCTGTGGAAACTACGGAGTCGAATATAAAATCGAATAGAAATAGAAACCCGTCAAATTGAAATTGAAAATCAATTTGGAAGAAAAGTGTCAAACATCTCGCTTTGGAGCGGTGCGGCGGTGATGGCGGCGGGTATATTTTATCTCCCAGCGGGAAATCCAGTCTGATGGGTATCTTGACCTTAAGTTGTCCTTAAAGGAGACAATTGGAGACGACACAATACGACATTAAATACGTTTATTTTTATTTTTTATAGAGGTGTTTCTAGTCTCGTGTGTTTTGTCCTTAAGTTTTTTGTCCCTATTTTTTTTTTGTTGAAGAAACATCATTAAAAATATTTCTTTGTACCTTTTGATGATGAAGTGTATTCACGACTTTTATTTTTTAACTTGAACTTGAGCAGCTACAGGTATACCATTGGGACGTATAGACTTAGAAGTTCAATTTCAATTCGAAAGAAGGTAGGTAACAAAAGTAGATCGTATTCGGTATTTGAACTTATTGAACATGAGTTTAAAATTATTGTTAAATTACATTCAGTTGTGGAATTACATATTATGCTGAAAATCGCCACTTCTGGGGAATGTTATCCCGTCTTTTCATTATTGGTTTATTACACCGATTAGTAGCTCTTATATAATATGTTAGTACAAATTAACCACTGATTCCAAACGAATGAATGATCCGGTTATGGTTTTGAAGCTCTGAAAAGTAAGCTAAGCGGCCAATAGACATCGACTTTAATTCCTAACACAAATTTTGGAATCTAGTACTCAAAAGATCGATTGTTGTATAGGCTGCGTGGCATATGGGCTAATATTGCACGGCTTTGTCTCTTCGGCAATAACATGCAGGTTTTTCGAGTCCCAATTTATGTACAATGCTCAGAACCCCGCTACTGGCATCACGCTTTTATCTTCTAATCATGTCAATATCACATTTTGACTACAAATTATTAAAGTTGGGCATTTAAAGCTTTGTTTGTTTTAAGGATATTTTTGTTTTGTATGTTTTTCGTAATATCTCCCCAAGAAATAATCCTCCAACAACAACAGCGTCTTTAGACATGGACGCGGTGGGCCAGGGCCCAGGGCCTCGCAATTATTTGGCCCCCCACATCCAAAAACTTAAAGTGCATTAATATATACAAGAATTATTTAGAAAACGAAATAAAGTTAGCAGACAGTAACAGAAAAACAAGTTTCATTTTACTCTCCGTTCCGTTGAAATTCTCCTCCTCAAAATCTTTAACTTCAAGCAACATGAATCTTTAATCATACACCTGCACACACTGTCAACATTATTGTAACAACTCTGCTTTCGTTCTAATCTACAGTTCTGTACAGATGTTGGCATTTTAACTCATTCTTTTTTTGCTTTTTCAAGAGCAAAAGTCTGAATATTTGGCTGACACAATTTTGACAAAAGAGGATTGTAGAGGGCAAAACTATGATAGTACGTCTAA
This sequence comes from Eupeodes corollae, assembly GCF_945859685.1. NCBI lineage: Eukaryota > Metazoa > Arthropoda > Insecta > Diptera > Syrphidae > Eupeodes > Eupeodes corollae. Next base: position 101,605,371 of record NC_079149.1, read on the forward strand.
TATGTCGGAAAGATATTGTGTTTTGCAAGCAAGATTATAGGAGAAGTCCGAATTTGCTACCTTTGTACCTTGTGCAGCACATTCTCTTAACTTAGTAGGCGGCTTATTGTGTGCAGGAGGCAACAAACGGTTCAAACAATATACAACTTTTTTTCTGATGCACATGGTTATAAGCAAATTACTGAAGCCTTGACATCTATCTCTAGAGATCCAGACCAAGCTCCAGACACAGCCTGTCTAAGAAAATGTCAAAACTGGAGTTCTTCATTTTAACAGAAATTTGGAGTACAATGCGAGTATTAGAAAGAATTCATAAAACCAGCAAGAGCCTTCAAAGAGAAACAATAACGATTGACGCTGCTGCTTATTTGATTTGTTCATTATGTTCTTTCGTAAATGATCTAAAGGAGAAATTTGATAAATTTGAAGTGCGTGCCAAAATTTAGAATCCGGATGCTAATTATAAAGACTTGATGCAACGAAAAATAGTACGAAGTTCGCGTGCCACATATTTTGATGGTCCTGCACCATCCATCCAGCTAATTGGGAATAATATATCAACTTTTTTTTCCAACTATCGACAGTATTACTTTGCAATTAAAAATACGATCCAATTGCTATCAAGATTAATGCTTTGTTTGGCTTTTTTGTCGATTGCAATATTTGAAACCCAAGTAGGGTATAGCTTGGTGCCTTTATTCTTTTTAAACCACGGCCTCGCCATATACATTAGGAATGATGTTGCTTATCAGCTCTTACCACAATATGGTCTTTGCACCAATTCCTTTTTTAATTACATGTGGTTTAAATTTTCCGTGAATAAGCAAATCATTCACTACTGCTTCCTTTATCGAAGCCCAAATTTAAACAGAGTATCAACTTCTCGTGAATTTGATGCTCTGTCTGATTCCATCTAAAGAATTGTTTCGTCCTACCCTCGCACTGAAATCGTTGTTACGGGCGATTTCAATGTACACAATTCTTCATGGCTTCAACATTCGGGCCAAACAACACCCGATGTGAATGAGAACTTTTATATCAAACAGGAAGGCCTGCAACTCCCATATTCGACGGACTAAATTTTTACATGACTAAAATTTATGGCAAAAAATACTGCAATGTCCCAAAGGCAGTAAAAATTGTTGGTCATTTGTAAAAAACATGAGGAATTCTGCCTCTTCTTCGGTTCCTACGCTCGTTGTCAATGACACTTCTTTTGTTAGCTTTTTACAGAAAGCTAATCTCTTTGCTAGGCAGTTCGCCGCCAATTATACGCTGGCAGTGAGTGTTGTGACTCCGCTTGTACTTCAGCGAGTTAGTGATTCTATGGGACCAATCTTTTTTCGCACTCGAACTGTGGCAAGAGTCCTAAGAGTTCCAAACACCCATAAATCCGCTGGTCCGGATGGTATTCCCGCTATTGTTCTGAAGAGGTGGCAACGCTGGCAAAACACTGCGTAAGCATTTTCATCTGTCCTAGTCATCAGGTCTCGTTCCAAACGGATGGAAAACGGCATTTGTCCAGCCTATTCCCAAAAAAGGCGAATATTCCTCACTCTCTAACAACCGACCGATTGCACTTACGTCACTTCCTTCCAAGGTCATGGAAACGCTGATTAATTATCAGCTCAAGAAATATCTCAAAGATCGAAAGCTTCTTAATGACCGTCAGTACGGTTTTCGTCGCAATAGGTCCACTGGTGATCTTATGGTTTATCTCACCGAAGAGTGGAACAAATCTTTACATCGTTTTGGAAAAAGTAAGATTATTGCACTTGATATTTCAAAAGCATTTGATAGGGTTTGGCATCAGGCTCTCTTATCGAAAATGCATCCATGCTTCATTGGATTAGTAATTACTAATTATCTTTCAGATCGTTCAATACAAGTATTATTGGATAGATTCAAGTCTGAAGTCCATAACATACATAAATGCTGGTGTGCCCCAGGGCTCTGTTATATCTCCAACACTCTTTCTAATTTTTATTAATGATCTCCTGCCTGCAACTTCTAATCCAATACAATAATTCGCTGACGATAGTACTCTCAACTTTTCATATTAATTTTCAGACTCACATCCCTTTTCTTCGGATGTGGAACTGCAACTACAAAATATGATAAGCTCATTTCATTCCGACCTAAACAGCATTGTACAATGGGGATTAAAAAACCGTGTGTAATTAATTGCTTTGAAAACCCAATGTTAAAGCGAGATATACCCCCCATTATTCATTAATGGCGCTTGCATCAATGAGACTGAAAATCTCGATATTCTCGGTATGTGTGTCACCAACCATCTCTTGTGGAACGATTAAATACGCGATGTCCCTAAAAATGCCGCAAGGTGTTTGGGATTTCTTAGGCGATGCAAGAAATATTTCACCCCTTCTGATGTGGCTGTTATCTACAAGACTTACATACGTCCAAAGCTCGAGTATAACTCCCATCTCTGGGCTGGTGCTCCTGAAACCTACTTAAGCCTCTTGGATAGCATTGAACGCAGAGCATTAAAATTGATAGGTGATAATATCATCATAAGTCCATTTACTTCGCTTGAGCATCGTCGTCTCAGACTTTTTTATCGTTATTTTAACGCTTTATGTTCTAGTGAAATAGCCAATAGTTCAACCGTAATACTCGCGCTTTTAGGAATGCTCATCTGTATACCCTCGACCCCAACATCGCTCGTACTGTCAAATATAGAGATTCGTTCTTTAGCCGTACTACGCGAATGTGGAATGCCTAACCACCAATATTCAGGAATTCAAAACCAATGTGCACCGACATCTCCTTTCAAACTCTCTCTCCTCTTCTTAGTGCTCACACTGTGCCTCTGCATAATAGGGGTAGTAATATCCCCTTCAGTGTGTGTTTATTATAAAAAAAAAGTAAAAAAAAAACTGTGGTAAGAGTCCTAAGAGACATAAATCCGCTATTCCGGATGGTATCCCCGCTATTGTTCTGAAGAGGTGTTCTTCAACGCTGGCCAAACCACTGCTTAAGCTTTTTCATCTGTCCTACTCCTCAGGTCTCGTTCCGAGTGGATGGAAAACGGCATTTGTCCAGCCTTTTCCCAAAAAAGGCAAATCTTTCTCACCCTCTAACTAACGACCGATTGCACTTACGTCCCTTCTTTCCAAGGTCATGGAAACGCTGATTAATTATCAGCTCAAGAAATATCTCGAAGATCGAAAGCTTCTTAATGACCGGCAATATGGCTTTCGTAGCAATAGGTCCACTGGTGATCTCATGGTTCATCTCACCGAACAGTGGAACAAATCTTTACATCGTTTTGGAGATATTTCAAAAGCATTTGATAGGGTTTGGCTTCAGGCTCTCTTATCGAAAATGCGTGCTTTCGGTTTTCATAAATCCCTGCTTCATTGCATTAGTAATTACCTTTCGGATCGTTCAATACAAGTAGTATTGGATGGATTCAAGTCTGAAAACCATAAAATAAATGCTGGTGTGCCTCAGGGCTCGGTTTTATCTCCAACACTTTTCTCATTTTTATTAATGATCTCCTGTCTGCAACATCAGGTGAACATCTAATCTAATACATTGTTTCGCTGACGATAGTACTCTTAGCTTTTCATATTCATTTTTAGACTTATATCCCTCTTCTTCGGATGTGGAACTGCAACGACAATTTATATGATTAGCTCATTTAATTCCAACCTGAACAGCATTGTTCAATGGGGATTAAAAACCTCGTGGAATTTAATGCTTCTAGAACCCAATGCTGTCTTGTATCGTTAAAGCGAGATACCCCCATTGCCATTATCAATGGATGGCACTTGCATCAATGAGACTGAACACCTCGATATTTTTGGTATGTGTGTCACCAACCACCTCTTGTGGAATGATCACATACGCGATGTTGCCAAAAATGCCGCAAGGTGTTTGGGTTTCCTTAGTCGATGCCAGAAATATTTCACCCCTTCTGATCTGGCTGTTATCTACAAGACTTACATACGTCCAAAGCTTGAGTATTTCTACCATCTCTGGGCTGGTGCTCCTGCAACCTACTTAAGCCTCTTGGATAGTATTGAACGTAGAGCATTTAAATTGATAGATGATAATATATTCATAAGTTCATTTACTTCGCTTGAAAATCGTCGTAAGGTCCCTTGTCTGACCCTTTTTTACCGTTGTTTTAACGGCTTATGCTCTAGTGAAATAGCCAGTTGTATTCCTCCCCTTGAACAGTTCAACCGTTATACTCGCGCTTCTAGGAATGCTCATCAGTACACCCTCAAGCCCAACTTCTGTCGTACTCTCAAATACAGAGATTTGTTCTTTAGCCGTACTACGCGAATGTGGAATGCCTTACCATACTCTGTCTTTCCTAGTCCCTCTCCCCTCTTCCTAGTGCTCATGCTGTGCCTCTGCATAATAAGGGTAGTAATATCCCCTTGAGTGTGTGTTTATTATAAAAAAAAAATAAAAAAAAAAAATGGAGTTGCAAAATCTTGCGAAAAGTTTTCAAAAAAAATGTTATAGAGATGTTAATGCAGAAATACTTGAGCTAGAATTCCTGCACCTCGTACAGTACTTAAAACAATTCAATAAAGATGTAAATGAAGATCTTGTTACAATATCAAAATTGTAGAGTCTAATGATAGTGGATGAAAATGGGGACTTATTTTCAAATATAGAAACTGCCTGTGATTTTTTTAATTGAACCCGATAAAAAATTAACTTCGAAGCACAATGCTACAACTAAACAGCTTGTCAATTTTATCAATTGAAAATAAAAAAGAGGCTGGGATGCGACCCACACTGATAACTTCCCATCCCGTCTGTCGATTTGCCTTGCTTAAAAGTTTGTCTATATGTACTCGTATCATTTTTTACCAAATTTGCGTACTATTTTTTAAAAATTACTGAATATCGAAAACAATATTTTCGGTGAAATAAAATAAGTTTCAAGCCAATATTTTTAAGTTTTGAATAGCTATTTGAGTCGAAAGTAAATTTTTACGAAGTTTTCGTATTGTTTTTTTTTTAGAGTTTTATTTTTTGTAAAAAAAACTGTCAATTCGATTTTTATCAACATTTTTCAAAATGTTGAAAACAATATTTCTTATAAGATAAATAAGCTTGAGGCCTAAATTTCAAGTTTTTGAAAAGATATTTGAATCGATATTCAATTTTTACGAACTTTGAGTAATGTTTTTTTTAGATTTTTATTTTTTATAAAAAAATTGTCTATTAGATTTTTCTCAAAATGTTATCAGATGTCAAAAACACTATTCTTCGTTGCACAAAATTGTTTAAGAGATGAAATCATATTTCAGTCGTAAAATTTTGGGAGTGAAAAATTTTTTTTTCAGTTTTATTGATTTATAAAAAAAACCGTTATATTGATTTTTTCAAAAAATATACCTGTTTGGTATCACGTTGCAATATATTATATAAAATTTAATTCAAGTCTCTAGCGTCATTGGTTCGTAAGATATTTAAGGTTAACCAAATTTTCACCTTTTTTTCAAACTGCTATGGTAAGAAAACCAACCACGCAATTTTCTTGAGAGCCCTTTCTGCCTTATTGCATCTTTCGAAAAATCTTTTATTTCTACTCTAGGGACTTTGAAACGTCGAAAATTTGAATGCTTAATTCAAAAATGTTAAGAAAATCGTTATGGTTCTAAGGATTGTCGCTTGAAAGGTAGAGAATAACCAGGTTCATTTTTCTACCTTTTTTTCTAGTATGTAATTTAAAGTATGATTTTTTCGACTTTCTACTTTATCATAAGCAAAAATTAAAAACTTACGTACCCAATAATGAGCTAGGTTTTGTAAGGCAACAAAATCATCAAACATCTTACCTGTAAGAAAAAAAATACAAAAAATGGTTTGTAAAATTGTTCTTCAAAACAACAAAACAAAAAAATTATGCACAATAAAATTATTTAAAACCAAATAACATTTTTGATACCAAAGCTTAAATAAAAGAACAACAAAAGTTCATTCAAATACTCTTTCAAGGTTAATAAAATACTCGACCGCAAATGAAAAGTAAAAAATAGAATACAAAAAAAACGTCGAGCAATGTCAAAATTTTCAATTTGACAAATCGGACCCATTTTAATAACTTCCTATGCGAAGTTAAAATGAATGCTAAAAACAACATTTTTTATAAAATAAAACTAACTCGAAGTATATATCTTAAATTTTTGAAAAGATAATTGAGTTGAAAATCAATTTTTACGAACTTTTATTGTTTTTTAAGGTATTTATTTTTTGTTAAAAAAACTCACAGTTACATTTTTTCAAAATTTGACCGAATGTTCAAAAATATATTACTTATAAGATGAAAATAGTTTGAAGCTAATATTTTTAATTTTTAAAAAGATAATTGAGTCGAAAACCTGTTTTTTTACCAACTTTTATTAATTTTTTTTGGTTTTTATTTTTTGTAAAAAACTGTCAATCCGATTTTTCTCAAAGTTTTACAGAATGTTGAAAACAATATTTATCATAAGATAAATTTAGCTTGAAGCCAATGTCACAAAGTTTTGAAAATATATTTAAAATCAATTTTTACCAACTTTTGTTATTTTTTTAGGTTTTTAATTTAAAAAAGAACTACCATTTGGATTTTTCTCCAAATTTTACCTGATATCAAAAACGTTATTATTCGGTGCCCAAAATTATTTTGGAGTTAAAAGAATTTTTTATTGGTGAAGTTTTAGACGTGACAAATTTGTGTGTTCACTTTGTTTGATTTATAAAAAAACTGTTAATTGGATTTTTTCCAAAAAAAATGTTTGTTTGGTATCACTTTACAATATATAATGTAAAATTTAATTCAAGTCTCTAGTGTTTTTGACTCACAAGATATTTATGGTTTACCAAAATTGTCAAATGTTTTTTAAACTGCTATTGTAAAAAAAATCACATACGCAAATTGTTGAGAGCCCTTTCTGGATTTTTTCTCTTCATTATCTGTATAACAAAATTCATTTGAAGTCCATATCTCTTCTGGTTCTTGTACACACGCAGGCACAGATATCTTTCCAACAAAATTTTATTTTGACTCTAGCCAGCTTGAAATGTCGAGAAATGTCAACATTTTCAATTCGAAAAATCGGAGCTATTACAATAACTTCCTATGTGAAGTTTATAACTTAAAATTAAATTTAATTACATTAAAAAATACGCACCAAAGTTCACAATAGTTTCCAAAAATTTCAGAACATTTTCTTAAAAACAAATTAAAAGAAAGTGAACTACTAGATGGCACGAACTTACTCTTGTATCCAAGACTCTGTTTACAAATAAATAGAACTTGTACTTCAAAATTTGCATACTTTCTTCAAAAATTTAAATTATCAAAAAACATTGATTTATAAAATTATTTTTTCGAAAATCGTTAGAGCGTTTTTTTTAAATAGTTGTTTGTATATAATTTTCTTCAATTTTAGTTTAAAAATATATTAAGTATTCAGTTTTTTAGAGTTTATTCGTTTGACATTTAATTTTCGTTAATATGAAATAAGGAATTTTGGAAAATTTTACATTTTTTGTTGCGTAGAAAAAGATTTATTAGAATCATTTCATTACTTGTTGAAAAAAAAACTTATAAACAACACAACGGCTTACAATGGGGAGCAATACAAAAAAGCCAGGTTAAAAAAAAATAAGAGATAACACATTATGAAAATCTATGGGTTTGGTTTTGAAAAAAATCGAATTTTGACCGAAAAATTTGTATGGGGACTACTGTTGTTTTTGATCTTAAGAAAATTAAAAAGAGGATGAGATGCGACCCACACTGATAACTTCCCATCCCGTCTGCCGATTTGTCTTGCTTAAAAGTTTGTAGGTTTTCGGGTTGGTTTAAAAAATTTCAAAATTACTAACAATATTTTTCATATAAAGTTTAGCTTAAAAGTCTAGTTTTGTTAAAAAGATTTTTATTCGAAAACAAATTTATACCAATGACTAGATGAATGAAATTAATTTGAGAGATGTCAAGAACCGAACATCAATTTTTACCAAATTTGTTGTACTATTTTTGTAGATTTGAACGGACTGTTGGATTTTTATTAAAAAAAATCTACTAAATATCGAAAACAATATTTTCTGTGAAATAAAAAAAAAGTTTAAAAACAATATTTTAAACTTTTGAAAAGCGATTTGAGTCAAAAGTAAAATTTTACCAAGTTTTAGAATTGTTTTTTTTTTTTTCTTAGGTTTTTATTTTTTGTCAATAAGAGTTTTCTCAAAACTTTACTGAATGTTCCAACACTATAATATCTCAAATTTTTGCAAAGATATTTGAGACGAAATTCAATTTTTACCAACTTTGAGTAATGTTTTTGTAGGTTTTTATTTTTTATGAAAAATACTGTCAATTCGATTTTTCTTAAAATTTTACCAGATGTTAAAAAGGTTTTTTTTTTCTTGCACAAAACTGTTTTGGAGATAAAATCATTTCGTATTCGTAAAATTTTCGAGTTAACAATTTTTTTGTATTTATTTTGATTTATAAAATAACCGTTTGTTGGATTTTTTCCCAAAAACATATTGATTGGAATAACTTTACAATATATAATATAAAATTTAATTCAAGTCTCTAGCGTCATTGGTTTGTAAGGTACTTAGGGTTAACCAAAATTGTCACCTTTTTTTTTAAACTGCTATGGTAAAAAAACCATCCACGCAATTCTCTTGAGAGCCCTTTATGCATCTTTCTGTCATAAACGGTGATTTTTTAAGAGCTTGAGAACTTTTAAAAAAAAAAACGCATACAATTTGCAAAATCTCATCGATTCTTTATTTGAAACGTTAGATTGGTCCATGACATTTACTTTTTGAAGATAATTTCATTTAAATGTTGACCGCGTCTGCGTCTTAGGTGGTCCATTCGGAAAGTCCAATTTTGGGTAACTTTTTCGAGCATTCAGGCCGGAATAGCCCGAATTTCTTCGGAAATATTGTCTTCCAAAACTGGAATAGTTGCTGGCTTATTTGTGTAGACTTTAGACTTGACGTAGCCCCACAAAAAATAGTCTAAAGGCGTCAAATCTCATGATCTTGGTGGCCAACTTACCGTTCCATTCCTTGAGATGAATTGTTCTCCGAAGTTTTCCCTCAAAATGGCCATAGAATCGCGAGCTGTGTGGCATGTAGCGCCATCTTGTTGAAACCACATGTCAACCAAGTTCAGTTCTTCCATTTTTGGCAACAAAAAGTTTGTTAGCATTGAACGATAGCGATCGCCATTCACCGTAACGTTGCGTCCAACAGCATCTTTGAAAAAATACGGTCCAATGATTCCACCAGCGTACAAACCACACCAAACAGTGCATTTTTCGGGATGCATGGGCAGTTCTTGAACGGCTTCTGGTTGCTCTTCACTCCAAATGCGGCAATTTTGCTTATTTACATAGCCATTCAACCAGAAATGAGCCTCATCGCTGAACAAAATTTGTCGATAAAAAAGCGGATTTTCTGCCAACTTTTCTAGGGCCCGTTCACTGAAAATTCGACGTTGTGGCAGATCGTTCCGCTTCAGTTCTTGCACGAGCTGTATTTTATACGGTTTTACACCAAGATCTTTGCGTAAAATCTTCCATGTGGTCGAATAACACAAACCCAATTGCTGCGAACGGCGACGAATAGACATTTCACGGTCTTCAGCAACACTCTCAGAAACAGACGCAATATTCTCTTCTGTACGCACTGTACGTATTCGTGTGGTTGGTTTAATGTCCAATAAAGTAAACTGAGTGCGAAACTTGGTCACAATCGCATTAATTGTTTGCTCACTTGGTCGATTATGTAGGCCATAAATCGGACGTAAAGCGCGAAACACATTTCGAACCGAACACTGATTTTGGTAATAAAATTCAATGATTTGCAAGCGTTGCTCGGTAGTAAGTCTATTCATGATGAAATGTCAAAGCATACTGAGCATCTTTCTCTTTGACACCATGTCTGAAATCCCGCGTGATCTGTCAAATACTAATGCATGAAAATCCTAACCTCAAAAAAATCACCCTTTATCACTTTATGAAAGATCCTGAAGATATTTTTTTTAAGCTGAACAATTCTAGGGTGAAAAATGTTATTCTTCCATAATTTAAGGGAAATATTGTAAAGATTTTGTTAGTCAAAAAGTATTCAAAATAATGAATTTTCATCCACTGGGTAAAAATTTGCTTGTGATCAAAATCGAATGTTTCTGCCTATCTACGGCCCTGTTCAAAATTTGTTTCACCATTTTTCTACTTTCTTTTCTCTATTTCATTATTTTATTTTAGTATTATTCCGATATAAATTTATCTGCACATATTTTGATGTTAAATTTATATAATATAAAAAAGGTATTATTTACTATTATTTTCGAAAATCCATTAAGTCCTACACTGATGGCCATAAATGTCATGTTTCCTTTCGCTTTCATCCACAACAATGAATAAAAATTGTTTCATTTTCTTTGTTGTATTTGTAGGTAAGTATTAACCTCACATTATTTATATTATCGGCGGCAAGGATCTATCACGAGGGTAGGGTATATAAAAGGAAAATAATGTCCGTATCCTTTTTGAGCTTCATTGTTCATCGAAGAAGGCAGGTAGATAGTTTTTTTGTATTATATAAATGAAACCTGCTGTCATATGTCATATCATCATCACACATCATACCACTCATGGTCAGGTCTGCTCATCAGGCCAGGTCCTCGGCAAGGATCTAAGGAAATGTTTTTTTTATCGCATTGAAATATTATTATTCTAAGACTTATAGGAAAATTAATCTTCACCTGTAAAAAATGTTCACGTCCTTAGATAGACCCATACATTTGTATACGTCCTGAGTCGTTGTCGTGTTTGTTGTTTTCACATTCACTTCCACATTAAAAGATTATCTTCATTTGTTATGTTATTTTAATTAGGTCAACTTTAGTATTTATAATTTCGTACCTATATAAACAAACATTCATATACACAACACATATAAAACATTTAGTTATCCTGTGTGAAAACAAAATTAAGCCACAATAGGTATAAGGAGTGGCAGGTGATTCGTTCTCAAAAAGGATGTCCCATTTTCGTATGCCTACACATAAAGACATTTATCACAGCACAAAATTGTTGACTATAACGACTTTTTCCCATTTCACCCGTCACATCATCATCATCAACATCAACAGCAGGATAGCCTGTCCGGTATGCGGTGTCCACTGTCCAGTCCAGGGTACAACCAAGCAATACCTTCAATGACCTATATATTCCTTAATGAACAAAAGGACTCACACCTTCAATTATATTATACGAAAAAGAGAGAGTCGTAGCACCATGACGACTTTCAAAAAGGCTTTTTGAAGAGTTGGATTTAATTTAATCGCATTGCAAGTCCAGAAAAAGAACAACAACAACACACAAAAAAAAGGACGAGCAAAAATTAGTTAAAATGGATCCTAACCTAATTAGCAACATTCCTGCTTGGGACTGGGAATGGTATTGGGGGTGGGATTTGGATTTGGATTGTGGAAATGGGACTAAAAGTAGGACTGGGACTTATAGTTTATCCTCTTTGTCGTCCTGGTTACATAGTATTGGGTTGGGTTGGGTTGGTAGTTGTTGTAACAATTAAGGTTGGTGTTGGTTTTCCAGGGAGATTTTAAATTATTCCCTTTTTCTTTTATGTTGATGACTGTTGAATGTTCATGGTGAGTTTATTTAACAAAAAAAAAAAAAAAAAACAAAAAGGATATTGTTTAAAAGAGAGAAATATCTGTGAAGTTTGCTCGTAATTGTGCGGTTAACTGTGGAATGGCTTTGCACTGGTCTGGTCAGTATATAGTGGATTGTTTCATTTATTAATTTTTTGTTTGTTTTAACTGGTGAGACCAAGTAGACCCACAAGGCTCTACCTAACCTATAGTCTTTAAAAACAGCAAAACTCAGGGAATTACGACTTAAGAAGGGATAGGCATGACGATAGGAGAGACCATTCCGAAGGAAAGATATTTGTACAATTTTAATTTAGTTTTTCTTTTTACTTACTATACTTTATAAAGTTAGTAAATTTAAAGGTTTATTAAATTAGCCAAATATGTGTTTTCTGGAGATTCGTAAACTTTTTGGAGTAGGTCGAATTTTAAGGAGGCAGTACTGCAGTGTTGAATTTTGTGTATACTTGGGATAATTGAAAAGTAGTGGTTGTTAGTAATTTTTGTTTACTTCAATTGTTGGTAAAACTAATAAAGCTAACATTGAAACTTTTAACCCAGAAAAATAAGGATAATATGTTTGAATTAGTCTGAGGCATGTTAAATGGCTCACTATACATGGAATAAAATTTGTCAGCACCATTAATCATTTGGTCTTAGTTTTGTTTTTGGGAATATAATGAAATCTCCTTAAATAATTTCATGCAACATCGTTGAAATTTCTTCCACACAATTCTCATCTCTAAAGTAGTTTTTGTTGGCCTAGATTATGACAAAATTGAGTGTAGATTACTCTGTGGTTAGAGCTGACTGCATCTTCAATGTACTTCTTCCTAAGCTTCTCGTCTACGAAGGCAGTAAGCTCGTACAGTTTACCCCTCCATTCATTGAGATTTCCAACATACAGACTCAGTTCGATACCACACTATTGCGCGAGCTCCTTCCATTCCTCATACCAACTGAGACTTCGGTTGATTACGTGCAAAGCTGCTTTCTTTGAAAGTCTATCATTATTTATATGTAGAACTCAGCAACTTTTCTACGCCATCGTATTGTTTGTAACGCCATACTTGCGATGCATAAAATAGTACTGAATCCGACACTTCTTCAAATACACAAAACTTACAGCTATGCGCAATACTTTTGTTGGCAAAAACACTTTTTCCATGTAGCTTCAATCGCACTCTTGGCCTTAAAGAGTTTTTCACTAAGATATTTTTCCATACTTAAGTTTTTTGTTAAACATACTCCTAGGTATTTAAACTCATTTACGACCTCAATAGGTATTGAATTAAAGAATCATCTTTTATTCTGACTATTTCTTCCATCTCCATTTCTGAAGACCAGTATTTTAGTTTAGTACAGTACCTATATCGTTAGTTGATCATCAACTGAAGTGTTTGTGGTGCTGCTGATAGAAGTACTATGTCGTCAGCGTAGAAAAGAGCCTTTAGTGGGCCCCGCAAACTCAACTCCTCCCGAAATATATTCTGTTAAATCTTCTATAAAAAGTGCGAATAGAAGAGGGCTCAACGTGCAGCCCTGTCGAACACCTGATTTCGTTTGAAACCATTCCGAAAATTCCTCTCCATTTCAAACAGCTGCCTTTGTTTCGTTATACAGATTTTGTTAGACTTTTCCAAACTTTGAAGACATCCCCAGTGCATAGAGTTTGTAGATAAGCGCTCGCCTATCCAAAGCTGCTTTAAAATCTACGAAAAAGCTGTACAGTTTTTTCCTGTTTTGAAGAAAAGTTTCGGCGATACTTTTTAGCACAAAGATATGATCGATCGTAAAGTAACTAGGCCTAAAACCAGCTTAAAATTCTTTTAATAACCCGTTTTCGTTTATCCACTCATTGAGTCGAGTTGATGTAAGATTCACGAAAATATTTTATATGATGCATTAAGAAAGCTTATCCCACGGTAGTTCTCTGAATTTTGTGTACTTCCTTTTTTGTGAATCGGAAAAATTAAGGCCTCTTTAAACTCTTGCGGTATAATACCACGTTCCTGAATTTGGTTGAATGAAATATAAAGTTTTTCAATAAGTTCCGATGTTCTGTATTTATAAAAGTCATCCGGTTTTCTTTCGGTGCCTGCCGCTTTGCCATCTTTTAAGGATTTTAAAGTGCGTCTTATCTCCTCTTGTGTTATTTGCGCATCTTAGAGAATATTGTTGAATATAAGTTCAGAGCTGGACGGGGGATTTAAGAGTTCTTTAAAATGTTGACAGAGCGCAGTCGATGTTAGATTTTGGTGAATCTTAAACTTATTTCCATTCAAGAGCTTTACCAGACTCCAAAAATCTGTAGCATTCTTACAGTGTGACAACCTCCTAGACTCTTCTATAAAATATTGGTTTCGTTTTTGTTTACAAAGGTCTTTGTATATCTTATTGGCTTCTAAGTATTTATCTTGCACTATCATACACTGCCTATCAAGCCAAGGTTCTATTGGCAATGTATTCCTATGGTTGGTTCTAAAGGCTGAATATGGTGATCTTATGGAATTCGTGATCGATGCTATTTCGGAATCCACATTCATCAATAAAGAATTGAGGCTACTCTGAAAAGAAGCTAGATAATTAGGATTCCACTTTTATTTTGTTAACAATTGTAAAAGACTGCTACCATCCTCCTCACATCCACCGACTCGTAACTTCATAGTTGTGGGTAGATGATCCGAGAATGTTACTACATCAACTTTAAAATCAAGAAAATAGTCAATAATCTATGACAGATTTTCCTTATGCTCCCACAAAAGTTAGTTCACCAAACTCGTCTGATGCGGATGTCCCGTTCACAATTCGCAGTCCAAAGGTGTCACATAAGTCAAGTAATCTCTTTCCTCTAGAATTACACGTTTCATCTTTGGAATGACGTATTATTCCAGCCAATTTATTTATTAATCCGGTTTCATTCACCCATCTACCGTTAAAGTCGCCTGCTAAGAGAACGTTCGGATTTTCATTTGACATCATAAAATCAAACAATTTCTCGAAGTCAGAGTCCCCTCTATTGCAGTTTAGGTGTATCGATAAGATTATAAGTTTTTGGTTTCCAATTTTCAAGCGTATAAATGTAATTTGATTACTGGTTTCAAAGTTGTAGGATACATTTTTTATAGTTTTTGTTTGATTCCAAGAAAGCAACCTTCACTCGCCCTTCTTCTAGTTCCCGTTCTCACAGCTGGTTCCCAAACAAAATCGAAGTCCTTAAAGTTATTTTATAGTTGTAAAAGCTACTAAATAAGGTCTTATTGGTTAGACCTGATACATTATAAGAAAGAACTGAATAATTACGATTATTACTTGTTGATAGGTTACGATAACAATTAATACGGCAGACGGCATTTTTACTAAAAATTACAACTTGAGCTACTTGGGTTATTAAAAGAACGGCTACTATTCGACTCCATTGTGTTTCCCGCATAAGTATTAGCTGCGGTGAAAGCAAGAACCTCTGTACCATCCCCGATCAGTTGTTAAAGAAACGTCAACCCATCAAAACTGTCACTCACAAGATTCTTGTTTTTATCAAAGTAAAATGTGATTTCATTTAATTTTAATGCTTCGCCTCTAATGAGTAGTTTTAAATCCTTGTTTTTAGATATTTTTAACTTCCCATAGGAAGTTATTGTAATGGGTCCGAAATTTCGAATTGAAAATTTTGACATTTCTCGAAGTTTCAAGGTCCCTAGAGTCGAATTTAAAGATTTTTTGAAAGATGTTTGTGCGTACGTGTGTACATACAGTTGTGTTCATAAAAATAGCAGTGTTCTCCAAATAAAACAAAAAGGCCTTCAATATTTATGATGCTTCGCATCTACGTGGCATCGAGTCCACTAAAACCTGATACCTCTCGTCTGGTATTGCGTTCCATGAATAACTCACTACTTCCCACAATTTTTTCCAGTTCTTGGGTTTTGTTTTATGAACTGCGTTCTTAACATCCCCCCACAAATTTTCGATGATGTTAAGGTCGAGGGATTGAGCGGGCCACTCCATAACATATAACTTCTTCTGCTCAAATCATGGTTTTGCCTTTTTTGACGTATGCTTAGGGTCATAGTCGTGTTGGTATACCCAAACCAACGGCATTTCGTCTTCAGCATATAGTAACATAACCTCCTCGAGAATTTTCACATAGTCGGTTGCATCCCTTATACCCCCGATAAGATAAATAGGCCCCACCCTGTAATATTAAAAGCAAGCCCATATCATAATTTTTAATCCACCATGCTTCACTGTTTATATTCCCGACGACCCTTGGACCCAAAAAGGACAACTTTGCTTTCATCGCTCCACAGAACATTCCTCAATTTCTCTTTTGCCTAATCTCTATGCGCCTTAACAAACTCCATTCTCCTGGCCACATGCTCTTTCGTCAAGAATGGTACCTTTCGTGGACTTTAGGCTGATAATTTCGCTTATAAAACATAAAAGACGTCTTCGTATTGTGACAGCGTTAACAGACAGTTGAAGTCAATTTCTTATTTTCCTAGAGCCTATGAACGGGTTCTGTTTTGCTAACTGAATATTTTTTTGTCAGTTCTTTCAGCAGTCTTCCTTATTGAGCCTAGCGTTTTCGGTTTATTTTGACATTTCAAAGCGTTACTGACCATTTTTGGTAGCAGCCTGGGATGTTTTGAATATTTTGGTATGTTTTTCCCTCCAAACGCAGTTTTCGAATTTCTTCGGTGCAGTGTCTTGACCGACTGATTGTTTATTTTTGAGCTGATATTTATTAATTTTGTATATGCTTGTATGTTACAAATACTTAAAACTTTATAAAGTAAAATATACGCTTAACGAAAAATAAAGAAAATTGAATTTTTTAACACTTTTTGATTATAAAATCAAAAGCACTGATTTCACCACCAAAACAATTTCGTGCAACGAAAAATATTAAAATTTTGAGAAAAAACAAGATCACATTTTTTTTGTATTACAAATAAAAACCTAAAAACACATTAACAAAATTTGGTAAAAATTTATTTTCGACACAAATATATTTTCAAAACTTTGATATATTGGCTTTAAACTAATTTTATCTTTTAAAAAATATTGTTGTGAACATTCAGCAAGACTTTGAAAAAAATCGAATTCCCAGTTTTTTTACAAAACATAAAAACCTAAAAAAAATCTAAAACTTGGTAAAAAATTGCTCTTCAAAAATTAAAAATATTGTCTTCCATTTTTTTTATTCCATAGAAAATATTGTTTTCGATATTCAATAGTTTTTTATAAAAATCCAACAATCCGTTTTTTATAAAAAATAAATAAAATCTACAAAAAATTTGGTACGAATTGATTTTCGATTCTTGATATCTCTCAAATTAATTTCATTCAATTTACAAAAATTCAAGGAATGGTACTAAAATTGTTAAAAAATTGTATTCGACTAAAAATCTATTTAGCAAAACTAGATTTTCAGACTAAGCTATTTCTTTATATGAGAATAAAAGAAAAATCTTTTTAGATCTCGAACATATCGACATTTGGCTGGTGTCCGAAACTCATTTCTCCAATGGGCAAAGTCTAGATAGTGTAATAGAAAACTAATCATGTTACCACGCTCCACATCCAGCTGACAAGGCAAGAGGTGGATCGGCGAATCTTATAAAAGAAAGCTTAAAACATTATGAAGGATATGAAGGAGCCAAGTTTACTAGTGAAAATATGCAAGTAACAATTATTAGTATTGGTATGAAAAAGAAAGAGTTTAAGATAGCAGCTTTATACTGCCCACCAAGGCGCTCCCCGACAGAAGATGACTATACAGATCTATTTAATCTTCTTGGGCATAACTTTCTTGTTGGCGGAGACTTCAATGCGAAACACACCCATTGGGGTTCAAGACTTATATCAACAAAAGGCAAAAGACTTTTCCAAGCCTTACGAATTACGATACTAACAAAATACCAGACGTTATTGACTTTTTCGTAGCTAAAGGAATCAAACGAAATCGCATTAGTGTCGAAGGTAATTATGACCTGTCATCAGATCATACTCCTGTGATTCTATCACTAAGTGAATCGGAAGTACTAGAAAAAAGTAATACAAAGCTTGTCAATAAGAAAACAATTTGGAATGATTTTAGAGAAAGGCTGTTAAGTTTTATAAATTTAAGATCTCCCATGGATACAATCGAGCAAACTGACCATGAAGTGGAACAATTTATTGCTGATGTGCAACAGGCCGCTGATGAAAGTACTCCAACATTTTCTAATAGAAGACAAAATGAAATAAAATATCCTTTAGAGATAAGAGAGTTGATAATAGAGAAAAGAAGAGCTCGAAGAAAATTTGAATATCTTGCGAATGTTTTTAAGCCATAATCATCAAACGCGGCTGAAAATAACTTACAGTTTGTTGATAAGATAGATGAAAGTGAAATAGCAATTGTAAGACTTAAAGAAATAAAAAGTATGTGTTTACATCAACTACCAAATAAAATATCACCAGGTTACGATCTAATTACTGCTCAGGTTATGAAAGAAATGCCATTGAAAGCCTTCATAAAACTCCAATATATAATAAATGCCTGCCTTAAGCAACGGTATCTCCCGCAAGCATTGGAAAATTGCTGAAGTAATTGTCATACCAAAGCAAGGTAAACCACCTAGAGAAGTGACGGCTTACAGACCAATATCGTTTATACCAATTATGGCAAAAGCTTTTGAAAAACTGCTTCTGAAGAGACTTAGCAAAATCATAGAAGAAAGAAGGTTAATCCCAAACCATCAGTTTGGCTTTAGAAATAAACATTCCACGATAGACCAAGTTCATAGAATATCGGATATAATAGAAAGAGCATAAGAAGAAAAACAAGCATGTTCAGCTATTTTCTTAGATGTTGCTCAAGCTTTTGACAAGGTTTGGCATGGGGGACTTGAGTACAAACTGTAAAGTGATCTTCCCAGGCAGTACTTTGAAATATTAAAATCGTACATTTCAGACCGATTGTTTAGAGTGAGGTACGATCAAGAATACTCGGAATTTAAGAAAATAGAATCCGGTGTACCACAAGAAAGTGTCCTAGGTCCTACCCTGTATTTACTATACACAATGGATATTCCAGTTGGTAATCACACCGTAATGGCTATTTTTGCAGATGATACCGCAATTTTTGTACCCGACAAATGTGTCTCTAAGGCAGCAGTAAAACTACAAAATGCCGTCGACACAGTGAGAGCTTGGACAGAAAAATGGCGTATCAATGAAACAAAATCTTCACATACAAACTTTACAAATAAAAAGATAAACAATATTCCAATAATGATTAATAATCAAGCTGTACCTTACGCCAATACGGCCAAACACCTTTGAATGACTTTGGATGCAAAGTTAAAGTGGAAAGGGCACATCAAAAAGAAAAGAGAAGAACTAAACTTGAAATATAGAAAAATGTACTGGTTGCTTGGTAACAACTCTGATTTATCAATCCAAAACAAAATAATGCTGTATAATCAAGTACTAAAGCCTGTTTGGACCTATTGAATCCAATTATGGGTCTGTACAAAGAAAACAAATACCGAAATCATCCAAAAATTCCAAAACAAAGTCCTTCGTGGAATAGTTAATGCACCTTTATATATAAGAAATACCAATCTACATCGTGACTTACAAATAGAAATGGTTACAGAAGTTGTTAAAAAATACACTGTATAGCACAACCAGAGACTGCAAAGTCATACTAATTCTGAAATGGAGTCCGTCTTGAATTTAAGAAACCATGTTCGGAGATTAAGAAGAACCAAGCCTCATGAGCTTATGGTCTAAAAAAACATGGGAATGTATGAAAAGTTTAAACTTCCCCCAAAGTGATTGTACAAAATTAAGAAAGAAAAATCGGGAGTCGATGCTTCAAGATTGGTCCTGATGAAGAGGTGGTTTTAGTGGTTAAGAGTCCCACACTACTTGGTGTCGAATACTGCCAAGTGTCTTTTGAAGATTTCCTCCTGTCAAAAAAAAAAAAAATTCGACACGAAAACCTACAAACTTTTAAGCAAGACAAATCGACAGACACGAAGGAAAGTTATTAGTGTGGGTCGCATCCCAGCCTCTTTTCCTTATACGGAATATAAATTCTGTTAAAATTGGTAAATTGGTATTTGGGGTAAACCAAATTGTTAACCTTCTTCTTAAATTGCTTTAGAAAGAAAACCACCCTCAGAATGTCTTTGAAGGTCTTTGCTGCATAATCTGTAAAAAATATTTATTTGAAGTCAATATGCTTGTTATTAAGGTATGGTCGACAAAAAAGGTGCCAATAACATGCACATAGACATTTCGCTAGAAACCTTTGATTTACATTCTAGGAACCTTGAAAATTTAAGAAATATTAGCCGCTGCCAAGAAATATTCTCCTGAACGTTTTGAATACTGGGCAGGTTCCAATAAAGTGCATGGTATTTTCCAATTCATCCATATTACATAATGTGCATATTCCATCAGTATCGCTTTTGAAGGCTCTTCCATTGAAACATGAACGCACGTAGCGTGCTTTAAAAATTATGGAAATCATATCACGTGAATTGTAGTCAACAAAGTAGTTCGGTATGCCAGAGTACATCGAGTTGCAATATTCATCATGATATTGAGACTGTGTCGCACTAACTGTAAATTCGGTCCAGTGTTTTTTCTTTCATTTTCAGTAAGAGAATTTTATGTAAACTGGGCCATTCAAGTAGATTCATGTCAAAAGAAAAAACCAACGAACATCCATGGAAAAGATACAACCATTCCTTAGCCTAAAAGATTTTCTTCTTTATAATGGCTTTCGATAAAATGTTTGGTAATCTATTATTATGAAGATTTAGATTTCGTCTTATGAAAGAAAAATGTAGCTGGAGGGACATTAAAAAATCCCTCGGTAAGTCCGTTTCAACGTGCAGAACATAGTTAGGCGTATTATCGGGCAGTAAGAAGCATCTTTTCATGAAGAATCGCTGCAATTTTTGACTTGGTTGTATTCGCGGTATCCTCAAACTTGAGCACAGTACAACATAATAGCTTTTGAGGCGGCATTGTATATTTTGAACTTTGTTGAGTGTTAGACGGTATTGTCTCGCAGCAGTCTCGAATACGTTGCATTGATGGAATTCTCAGATAAACCCAATCTGTTTGTTAGATGCTCATTCAAAGATATTTGTATTGATTAGACACCTTTATTTCTGAATCATTGTAAAACCATTTTTCGCACGCTGCTCTTCTTCCACCATTGAGAAATATTACAATTTCCAACTTATCAAGATTTATTTCAAGATTCCATTGAATGCAGTAAGTCTTAAAACCCTCAATTAGCTGTTGCAAATTGGAAGGATTATCTGACAACAGTACAATACCGTTCGCATGTAAAAGGGCGTTAATTGAAAGATCGCAAGTGGTGTTCCTATGTTATGTTTTTGTCTAACATTAGGCAGAAGTGTTCCGTTTTTGGCGAGCTCATCGGCTTTGCAATTTCCCTGAATATCTTTGTGGCCCGGCACCCGAATGGGGTGAATGTTAAACTGTTCCGTCATCTTATTCAGAGATGATCGACAATCGTGGACTGCTTGAGAGTTTGTGGTGACAGACGCGAGAGATTTAAGAGCGGCTTGGCTGTCTGAGAAGATTCGTATATCCTTACAAGATATAACATTTTCTTTGAGCCAGGATAGTGCTTCTTTAATCGCCATTACTTCGGCCTGGAATACACTGCATTGATTGGGAAGTCTATAGGATAGACTGAGATTCAGTTGTTCTGAAAAGATACCACTTCCAACTCCGTGATCGGTCTTTGAACCGTTTGTATAGAAGTGTACCGCATCGTCTTCCAGGGGTCTCTGTTCTTCCCAGGAGGATCTTGAAGGGATGGACACATGGAAGCTTTTACCAAACACCATTTTTGGGGTGGTATAGTCTAAGTGATCTGGGATAGGTCTGAAACCGTCTAGAATAGTAGTATGTCCAGTATTGTTACTGTTCCATTGCGACGTGGCTCTAAGCATTACACATAAGTTGGCTGCCACCCTTTTGGAGAAGATGTCAAGTGGTGTTAGGTTTAAAAGCACTTCCAGTTCTGCGATTGGTGTTTAGCGAAGTGCTCCTGTGATGCACATACCTGCTGACCGCTGGACTTTGATGAGCTTATTTAGATTTACCATCTTGTCCAGTGCGGTCCACCATACGACAGCTCCATAAATGAGTATTGGTCTGATTACAGAAGTGAATAGCCAGTGGGTTATTTTTGGGGAGAAGCCCCATTTTGATCCTTAGGACTTTTTACAAGTCAAAAGCGCTACAGTACCCTTTTTTAATCTTTCATCAATATTTACCTTCCAATTTAGTTTTTGTCTAAAATGAGGCCTAAATATTTAGCTTGGTCGGAAAATCTTAATGGTATTCCTCTAATCTTGGGTGGGCTACTCTGAGGAATTTTATATCTTCTCGAAAAGAGTATTAATTCTGTTTTGTGTGGGTTGACGTCCAATCCACATTGCTTAGCCCATTTAGTTAACCTGTTGTAGGAGTTCCGAGAGAACTTGGGGGTGCTTCCCAGATACGGATATTGCAACGTCGTCATCATAGGCAATCACCTTGAAACCCTCTGCTTCCAATGATGTAAGTAGGTCGTTTACTATCATGTTCCATAAAAGAGGCGAAGGGACTCCACCTGGGAGAGTGCTTCGATTAACCGATCTGGTGGTAGTAAAACTTCTCATGTTAGAAATTATTGTCCTGCTTTTGAGCATGAGACTTATAAGATCTATAAGTGATTTTTCTAATTTCAGCTTATCCATTGCTGTTGTGATCGCCTGGTAACTGACGTTGTTGAAAGCTCCTAGGAACGATACTAAGTTATATTCTTTTTATGCGAGGGAATGTTCAATAATACGTACCAGCGAGTGAAGTGCTGATTCTACTGATTTTCCCTTAGAGTTAGCATGTTGAGCTGTGGAAATGAGACATGGTTTTAAATTATGTCTGATGTAAATTTCAATCAATCTTTCCAAGGTTTTAAGAATGAAGGATGATAGGCTGATTGGTCGTAGATCTTTAAGGTTAACGTGTGAGGGTTTCCCTGCTTTGGGAATGAACACTACTTTTGCCACTCTCCAGGCTTTGGGAATATATCTCAACCTTACACAGCTTGTCAGAATGATTTCCAATGGTGGAATAATCATGTCTGAGCATTTTTGTAGTTCGGCCGGAATGATTCCATCTGGTCCTGGAGATTTATATGGATCAAAGCTGTCTATGGCCCATTGCAGTTTTTCCCGCGTTATTAGATCAACTAAATCGCTTGTAGAAGCTAGAGACTCTGATGTTAAGTCATTGAGTATGTTAGAGCTACCTGGAAAGTGGGTGTCTAATAACAGATTAAGAGATTCTTCATCTCTTCATCAGCTTTAAATTCATTGATGATGTTGTTGATTTTTTCTAACCCGGCTGACAGTCTGTTCAAGAGAACTGTAGTAAACAGCTTATAAAGCGTATCCAGAAAGTCCTCTATAGTTTGACACAACATTTTCTTCATTCATACAGCTTTTGATTGCTTTGCATCGGTCTTCAATTGTGTCTGTCGGTATAATGATGGAGGGTACAAGTGACTCGAGATTATTTTTAAAAGGTCTTGGAATGTACAGACAACCTACACATTCATTATATAACTCAAACACTTAGATTTCGATTCCAAAGGCCTTGAAATGACAAAATTTCAAATTTGAAAAATCTAAACGATTATAATAATTTCCAAAGTGATTTTCAAAAATAAAGCACATATGTATAAACATTCACGACTTACTTATAACAGTCTCCTCCTTGCAGTTAGTCTACATGTTTGATGTGGAACGATTTTTCGATTCAAAAATTAACAAATAAAAATGTAAATTAGTCTCAGTTAAAAAAAAAACACACTTAACGACATTTTTAAGAACCCTATTAATTCATATTCTTCCTTTAAAATAATTAGTCTTCTAGATTTCAAATTAATACCAAGGTTGCTTTTGTGCATTATTTTTAAGTCACCGCTTAAAAACTATCTTCACAAAATATCCACATACTTGAGTCAGAGCGCATAATGATCACCACTTTAAAGTGTTTAGTTTTTTTTTCCTTCCTAAACATCACGAACACCTTCTATTCGTTCCCTTGACCCTTCAATAAACTATCATAGAAAAAAAGGGATAGTTACATAAAAAGAAGGATTATTCTCTGACAAAAAACAAGTTTTCCCTTTCAGAACGAATTACATCCCATTAACCACAACAATGGCCATACCAACTATATAGCACTTTCTTATACCCATTTGGACCAAACCAGCCAATGACCTCTAAAGTAGTGTAATAAAAAAGGAACACAAAAATAAAGAACCTCGCTCCTCGCTTGAATCAGAATATTCCTCTTCGTGTCGTGTGGAGGACCAGAAATGCATTAAATTGTATTGGTTTGGAAAATCCCAGAACAGCATCGGATTGTGGGTTCAATTCGATTCGATTCGATTCGGTTCGCTTTGGTTTGGTTTGGGTCTGGGTCTTGGTCTGGGTACCTACTTTACAATCTAAAACCTAATCACATCTAGCTTGGATCTATATACATACTCTGGGTGAACTAAGAGCATGCTACTCGATGAAGTTCAATGACATTTTTATCCGCAACAGCTACAAAACAACAACAACAACAACCTCAGCATCGTCCCACAACCAATTTCAAAACGGATAAGTATACTGACTGTGACTGACTCTTAGATTGTTCATCTGTACGAAGGTACCTACACTCCTTCTACCTGAGAAATCAATGATTCCATGGATTATGGACGGATGACTTTAGGTTCTTGAATCCTGCCACAGGTATATCAGCCAGCAGGTAGCGTGTGCTGCATGAATGCAAGAACAACAACATCAAAACATCGACAGCATCATCCATCCATCTGCAGTGTGCCATCGCTCTGCCATCGTCCGTCGTGTCGGTCGGTCGTTCGAAGTCGAGTCGTAGGAGAAACAAAGATGACCAACTGAATTAGATAAAGTCCAGAAACTTTGTTTGGATTTATTTATGGTTGCATTGTACAAGTAGTGAGGCGGGCTGAGGCTGAAACTGAGGGCACTGTACCTTCCTTTAACTTTACTCTTACTGATGGTGTTCATTGTTCAATTTAGCGGCTTGTTGGAGTTTCTCATTTGTCCATCAAATAGGTTTTGAAGCTGTCTCCCACACTCCATTTAGCATCCATATCAGGAATATGGTAATGGGTTTCGAGTTACAGGTACTTGTGTACTATACAATAGGTGGTATGGGACACGATTGAAATGGTTGCAAAGTTAAAACCTATCAACATCATTCCATAGAAGATTGTGTACATTGTACAAGAAATAATGGGTTTTCAATGAACAGAATCTACATAATATTGGATAGGTCGTGGGTAAACTTACTTATTTTAGATTTTGGGAAATTCCAAAAACAAAACTCAGAAAGAGACTGGGATGCGACCCACACTGATAACTTCCCACCCCGTCTGTCGATTTGTCTTGCTTAAGGTTTGTAGGTTTTCGTGCTTTGTTAAAAAAGTTGTCAGTTGAATTCTTCTTAAAAATTTCAAAATTACCAATAATATTTTGCACATAAGAAAATAGTTAAGTTTTAAAAATCAAGTTTTATTAAATACATTTTTAGTCGAAAACAAATGTTTACCAATTTTAATAGCATTTCTTTTTTGTGGTTTTTATTTTGTTATGAAAAAACCGATTGTTGGAATTAAAAAAAAAACTTTTTAATATCAAAAACAATATTTTTTGTTAAATAAAAAAACTTTGAAGACATTATTTTTAATTTTTGAAAAGATATTTGAGTCGAAAGTAAATTTTTACCAAGTTTTAGTAATGTTTTTTTTGTTAGGTTTTTATTTTTTGTAAAAAAAAACTGGCAATTCGATTTTTCTCAAAATTTGTCAGAATGTTGAAAACAATACCTTATAAGTTAAAATTAGTTGGGAGTCACAATCTTACATTTTTGAAAAGTTATTTGAGATATTGAGTAGCAAAAAAACCAAACTCTGTTTATCAACTCCTACTCCCACCTCCCCGTGGTGAACATCGGGTGCCTTACCTCAACTGGAGATTGGGTTCCAACAATAGGGGAAAGTTGTTGCTGGCAGCAAACGAGAGAGGGAGGGAGAGGTGTTTCCACTAAGGCACCTCTCCTTATCCAGCCGGCAGCGGAGAAATTCCCGAGATGGAATCAACGGTGGCATCTACAGTTCCAGTAAGGTTGAACTACGTAGTGAACACCTTATAGGGCTTCTTCGACTTATTCGGAGCCCAGGCCTATAAGGAGCGGTTTTATCCGGCTCCCCATCCTTGGAGTTATACTTAGGATCTGGCCCTCCATGTTGGGGGTTGTGCCGTCGTAGTGACTTCCTGACCACGTAAACAATATCTTTAGTTGCGAAGCACCAACAAGCCTCTGATACGGACGGATTACTGTTGACAATCCACGCATACGAAATAAGGACAACGAACTTCGGATCTGTACGTGGAATGTTAGGTCGCTTAACAGACCACGTGCAGCTGAACAATTAGCTGAAACCGAAACTGCTGCAAGGCAGATATTACCAGGCAAACGCAAACTTAAAGACTGCGATGTATACTACGGTGACTGCTACCTAGAACAGAGACAGCGTCTATTTGGGTATGGATTTATTTCTGGAACTAGACTCATGCAAAAAGTCTTAAGTTTCAACAGTGTGAGCGAGCGCATCCCGACAACCTTCATCAAAGCTAAATTCGCTAACATAAGCCTAATATGCGCGCATGCCCCAACAGAGGAGAAAGATGAAGACACCAAAGACATATTCTTCGAGCTCTTGGACAAGACATATGAGCAGTGCCCTGGCTATGACATTAAAATTGTCTTAGGAGATTTTAATGCCAAGCTAGGAAGAGAAAACATCTTTGGTGGCATAATCGTGAGATTCAGGTTGGTCGATTTCGATGCGGAGCGAGACGTTCTGGTAGCTGGTACGGAGTTCACGCATCTCAATATCCACAAGGGGACATGGAAATCTCCTGATCAATCAACCGTCAACCAGATTGACCACATTGCGATCGACGCACGACACTTCTCCAGTATCCAGGATATCCGAAAATTCCGAGAGGCCAACATTGACTCAGACCACTACCTCGTTGTAGCCAAGGTACGTCTACGGATATCCTGATCCAAGCCAAAATAAGGAAGTACTGTGAGAAGATTCGACGTTACACGGCTGCAATCGTAAGAGACTGCCATGTTCTTTTCCGATCGAGTCTCTAATAACCTCTTAAGGAGTCCTATGCTTCCTGCATTAAGCATTGAAAACCAGTGGCAACATTGCCTTGGAGCCATCAGAGATGCCTCCTCTGAAGTGCTAGGTTTCACACGGCCACCACAGCGAAACCCCTGGTTTGACGACGAATGCCGGCAAGCTCACGCAGCGAAACAAGAGGCATACAAAATGGCGCTGCACAAAAGGACGAGAGCTGCTCGCGAGCTCTACGAGCAGAAAAGAGGAGAAGGATACCGGCTTCTTAGATGGAAAAAAAGAGAGCATGAGAAGCTTGCGATCGAGGAGATAGAGGGATGTCACAACAGAAATGAGGTTCGTAAATTTTACGAAAAGGTACAAAAAAACCTCCCAAGGGTACCAACCACGAACCGAAGCCTGTAAAGACGATCAGGGGAACATCGTAGTAGAACCGCAGTCCATGCTGAGAATATGGAAAGATCACTTCTCCAAATTATATAACGGCGATGACGAACCGAATTCCGCTGTAAGGGAGATAGAACCACTCAACCTAGGCGACGCAGATCAATTTCGCCTACCCGACCTTGACGAAGTGAAGATAGATATATTTTAACTAAAGTCAAACAAAGCTGCTGGAGCTGACGGCATCGAACCAACTCATGTGCAAAAAATGGTCGGAAGAAAGACTGCACCAACTACCAAGGCATCAGTCTCCTTAACATTGCATATAAGATCCTCTCTGCAGTACTATGTGAACGTCTGAAGCCGTTTGTCAACAACCTAATAGATCCTTCTTTATCAGTGTGGCTTCAGACCATTAAAGTCCACTATAGACCAAATTTTCACACTACGGCAGATCTTGGAAAAAAAAAAACAGGAGCTTCAAATTGATACCCACCAACTCTATCGATTTTAAAGCCCCGTATAACAGCATCCATAGGGAAGAGCTCTACAGAGCAGTGTCTAGTTTTGGCATCACTGTCAAACTTATCCGTGTGTGCAGAATGACGATGGAGAATGCATGCTGCTCTATTAAGGTCGGAAAAGATCTTACCGATGCCTTTGATGTCAAAAAAGATTTTTGTAAAGGCGATGCACTGTCATGTGACTTCTTCAACATCGTTCTGGAAAGAATTGTGCAAAACTCAACCGTTAACACTGGAGGCACAATCCTATAAGTGTCCATCCAATTACTCGGATAAGCAGATGATATTGATATACTCGTAATTGGAAGATAAATGTAAGTGGAGCGCTTTTGAGCATTGCGACGGAATCGAAGAAGATGGGTTTAATGGTCAAAACGTCACCATGGACAGCTATAACTTTGAGTTAGTTAAGGACTTTTTCTACCTAGCCACCGCTATTAACACAGACAACGACACCAGCGCTGAAATCAAGCGAAGAATAACTCTTGCAAATCGCTGCTTCTTTGGATTTAGAAGGCAATTGAGAAGTAAAGTAAAATCACCATCTACAAGACACTTGTCATCCCGGTTCTCATTTATGGCGCTGAGGCCTGGACCCTGTCAAAGAAAGATGGGAGCGTCTTAGGACGCTTCGAGAGAAAAGTTCTTCGGGTGATTTTCGGTTCCGTACGCATAGATGGAGAATGGAGGAGAAGATATAACTACGAACTGTAAGGGCTGTACAGCGAGACTGACCTAGTAAGCAGAATTAAAGTCCAACGGCTTAGATGGCTAGGTTATGTAGAGCGGATGGACATCAACGCTCCAGCCCAAAAGGTCTTCGAATCCAATCCCGAGGGACGGCGCAGTGGAAGAAGACCGTGACTAAGGTGGCGCACCGTGGTGGGAGAGGACCTCAACCAACTTGGTGTGCGAAACTGGAGACAGCTAGAAAGGGACCGAGCTGGCTGGAGACGCATGTTGGTTAAGGCCCAACGGCTAATTTAAAAACGCACTATGAATACCGGTACCCGTGAAAAATACTTTAAATGGAACAGTCAAGGATCTTACCGAAGACCTCTGCACTAACCATAACGCCACGGGTACTACGTACATTTTTTAATTAAGTATATTGATCTACTTTATATGTAGTTATCGATTAACTAGTACTTAAAAACTTGTGATTTAACGAACACATTATGGAAGTTATAGCCTCTTTATATTTGGCATCCATTGTGAATTGAATTTGAAATTAAATTAATAAATAAAAAAGTAAGCTATTTGTTTAAGTTGTTTTGTTTTCAATAAAAAAAGAATAACTCTAATTTAAAAGAACATGCAAAATTCTGCTGCAAACCTCCGAAATCGTTTTTAAATTTAAATGTTTCAATTTCACTCATTTTTATTATTATAATTATTTAGCAAATTTATCCATGTTTAACACTTTTTAGTAGAATTACGTGAGACATGGAAATTAAGTATTTTTTCCATCCAAGAGCACATTTAAATTCATGTTGAAATCATCAGTAATGAATTTGACTTCTATAAGGCTGTTAGCATTCGTTGCAATTGTTTCCGTAAAATTCGTCAATACTGTATCGAAAAATGTTGAAATTGAAAGTTTTCTTAAGACAATTCAAGACTTCTACAAATTTGATAGTGTTTTTCTATTACAAACTTTCGATTCTGAAAATGGTTTCGTTGTTCAAAAAGTGTCGAATTTACTTGGAATTCCGGTTATTTTGTCATCCGGTGAGACAAAATCTTTCTTTCTAAAAGAAAAGTTTACTGACAATTTTCTAATTCTAATCAATCTTACCGAAAACAGTAAAAACCTTCTTCAACGGCTTCCAGAATATCTTCAAGTCATGGAGCATTTTAAAATTTTATTTCTTTTAAAAAGTTCATCAAAAAACGAAACAGAACTAAAGGAAATTTTCAAATTTTGTTGGAATAATTCAATAATAAATGTAATAGCAGTTTTTCGAGATTTTTGCAGCTCATCAACATATTACAGTTTCAGCAATTTCGGAGAATTTAAAATTGAAGAAATCATCTGGCAACAGAATGAAGTAAATAATATTGAATTGTATCCAAATCGCATGCATAACTTAAATGGAATAATTTTGCCAATTGTATTCCAATACCGAAAAGACACATTGTATAGTTTGAAAACTGTTGGAGATGAACACATTTTAAGTGGACAAATTGGTAACTTGTTTAGAACTTTTGCTGCAAGGCACAACGCTAGATTAAACACGTCCAGTCTAATGTTTCCGCTTTTTCTCAACGACTTAAATAATTTGGTTTCAAATAAAACCGTAGAAATATCTTCTATACCCACTCTGCTGATATCAAGTAAATCATTTTCATATCCATGTTTTAGAATAGCTGTTGGTGTGATGCTTCCGATTGAAGCGAAAATTCCAGTTTTCAAAGTTTTTATGCGGGTATTTTATTTAGATGCATTTCTAATTGCGGTTACAGTTGTGGTTCTTTTTTCAGCAGTATTGGAGACATCAGAATTTCTTTGGGGAAAAAACATCGGTCTTCTTAATTTCTTTATGAATCTTAACCTTCTGGGTGGGATACTTGGACAGTCATTAGTTGAAAGACCAACAGACAAATGTTGCACCAAAATCATCTACTTACTGATATTTTTACTTGGTATCATGCTAACCACTTTATACGGTGCATTCCTTCAGACTCTTATGACCGAACCACTTAAAGAAAAATTTATAAAAACCCTCGAAGATGTCATATCATCGAATCTAAAAATCAAAGGTTTCTCGTTGCAATTCGGTGTCGTACGTTTATATAATCCAGAAGTTGAAGAAATCTATTCCAAAGCTTTTCTCATTAAAAACACAAAGGTTTCTGAAGCAATTGATAAAGATCAAGACGCCTTGAACACTAAATATGCTTACGTTACATTAGATGTTACGTGGAAATTTTATGAATATATGCAAAATTTTCTGGGAATAAAATTATTTCGTTGGTCGAAAGAACTGTGTCTCGTCAAAAGTGTACCAATTGGTTTTCCTGTTTACGAGAATTCAATTTACAAAGAAATTTTAAAATTTCACTCTTTGGATGTACAAGCATCTGGATTATGGGAATTTTGGATAAAAAGAGCACTTTATGAAAACAAAAAAAATGGTAATGTGCGATCGAGATATTTTGAATTTAAAGAAAAATTTCGTTCGATGAAAGTTGAAGATTTCAAATGGATTTGGACAGCTTTAAGTTTGGCTTTTCTAATTAGCAGTTTGTGTTTTTTGGCTGAAATTTTTGTTTTTAAGTGGAAAAAGCGAATAAAAAGGAAATGGCAATCGTTAAAGTCGTATTTTATATCGAAGTTTTTAGGATTGATCCAGAACTATGCACTTGCATTTGATACTAATTGAATTTGTATTTATCAATCAATGATACTGTTTTGTTTTTCTGAATAAAATTTATTTTCTATTTATGGTGTTTTTTGAAAATATTACATATAAGGATCCTAAGTTTCTTGGTACTTTAAAGGGTTGAGGTTATATAAGCCCAAAATGACATTTTAACCGAAATCAGAAAATCAACATGGTAAGCAACTTGAAAGAGCGTCAGAATCATGCCACCCCGGAATGCAAAGTCGTTTAATTCTTGAAGAACATTGGAAAATGTTGTGGCATGGAGACCATATTTCACAAAGGTGAAATTAAGGGATCTGGAAGGGTAGGGGTTAAACACAACCTATTTAGTGCTCCGTTTAATATTTCATAAAGTCGACTTAAAGAAATGTAACTTTAATAAAGGCAAAATAAAAGCAGCAGATTTTCTGCAGTATTTGATAACAAAATGTCTTACGTCTTTATTTTTAAGGCTATTGCCAAAATTACAAATTTGAGGTAGATCGGCTCGATTGGACATAAAGTTTAAGTAAAAATTTCAACTAGTGCTCTAAAAATTAAGCTTTGATAGAGTATTCGTTGCTGGAAAAGGTTACTGAAGACAATTGGTAATCAAGGTGTCCATATTCCTGAACGATGTAGAAACTGCTTTGAATATATTCTGAGTGTAAAGATTCTAACCTTACAGTGATATCTGCAAACACACCCTGCCATTCATTAACTCTTGGCTTCATAAGTAATGGTAGAACTTCATTGAAGTCGTTAGTTTACTAGGTTCTTACCATGATGCTCTTGTGAATATTTCTTCCACTTCTTTTCACCATGGATGTCTTATGCACAGGGGCATTATACCAGGTTCCACATAAATAGCATAGTTTGTAAAGAATAAGGCAGTTTGAATAAGCATTTCAAGAAATATCTCTGCACCGTTTCAAACACCTCAATGAACACATAACCATAGCGCCATAGCTCTGACATGCGTTGATCGTTGCATGAAAAACACTGTATTCTGAATTAAGCTCGATATACTGGTCAGCAATTAACCTAGGCCACACTATGCTTTAAGCCAGTTTGAGCTCACTGCTTTTTCATTAACCGAGTTTTGAAATCTTACGGTTTTCTATAAATAAAACACCCAGGTACTTACATTTTTGCACAACTTCAATATTTACATTATATTGAGTGACAAGTGCTCTTTGGGCTGCCTTCACTTTGTACACGCTTCAAAGATCATCACCTTAGTTCGATTGTATTAATGACTAACCCTTTATTCTCGCAAAAGTTAGTCAGCTTTTTTATTTGCAACTTAAAGGATAGCCCATCAAAAAGTATTCTTTCTTGGAGTACATCACAAATTTCATAAATAAATAAACTAAAAAGTAATGGACTTAAAATGTAGCCTTGGGGAACACCTGTCGATGTTTAAATCCGTTTTGAAAAATTCGTCCCATCCCTTTCTGATGTACTCAATGCAAAAATAAAGTTAAAGAACATCATCAATAATTTCCAAGCGGTTCCTACCGTTAAAAAAAGCCTGATGGAACCTGGACAGCCTCTCCAGCCGAATCTCTTGAGCTACTGATGAAGACGCACTTTCCGAATTGCGAGAGTGATAACCCCAAATCGCTTGAAACCACAGAGCTAAACGTAGCTCATGTGGAGCAAGTCAATTCCGTTATAACCAGAGAAAATATTTTGTGGGCCATCAATACTTTTTCTCCATATAAATCCCCGGACATGGATGGCATACTGCCAGTTATGCTTCAAAAGTTGCATGATGTGGAAGCTCCATGGCTGGAACAAATTTTCAAAGGATGTCTCCTTCTCAAACATGTGCCCATGTCGTGGGTAGGCGAGGTCACGAATCCGCGAAGGATTTCAGACCAATAATCTTAACATCTTTTGTGCTTAAAACCTTGGAGCGCATTCTTGATTACCATATTAGAGAAATCCTAGTTGGACGACCTATCGAAAGCTCTCAGCATGCTTATCTTAAGGGCAAATCTACGGAGACTGCCCTCCATGAGGTAGTGCGTACTGTAGATCAAACAATCCATTATAAAGAATTTACTCTTGCTCGTTAAGTTCGGTTTAGAAGACTTTATTCGAGAATGGATTATTTCCATGCTCAGTGGTAGGAAGATTCAAGCCACTCTAGGCAATACAATCGCAACAAAACACGTGAGTAGGGGAACACCCCAGGGTGGTGTCCTTCCGCCTCTTTTATGGCTTCTGGTCATGGATACAATTCTCGTTAATTTAGAGAGATGTGGAGTGAAGGCGGTAGCCTATGTGGATGATTTGGTGCTATTGGTGTCAGGAAAGTACACCAATGTGGTAAGTGAAATCACGGAGTTAGCTTTGAAGAAAGCTAGCAACTGGGCCACGAGTTGTGGACTAGGAGTTAACCAAAGTAAAACTGAACTGTTTGCTCTTTACCACCAAAACTAATGTACCGCCCTTCGCGCTACCTCGACTCAACGGTCAAATCCTATCATTGTCTTCCAGTGCAAAATATTTGGGAGTTATACTCGACCCTAAACTAAACTGGAAACTAAATATTGAAGTACGGGTTAAGAAGGCCTTCTACGCCTGCAGCAAAACTTTCGTCAAAAAGTGGGGACTTTAGTTGAAGATGATTTAATAGACGTACACAGCCGTAGTAGGTCCAATCTTAACATATGGCTCGATTGTGTGGTGTCCTGCTCTTAGCAAATTCTATAATATTAATAAGCTAAAGAAGGTTCAGAGAACAGCTTGCGTGAGCACCACACGCGTTATTTTGGATCTTCTACCAATCGACCTTTTATTAAGTACATAGTTTCCTGCAGCGCTATTAGGCTGAAGGAATCAAAAAGCTGGTTGTCAAAACCTTGTGGTCACAGCAATACTACGAAATTGATTCCCTCAGATATTATCTCGGTAGCCACTGACTACTGCACTCCTACTTTGAACCTTAGTAAGGGTTTTAAGGTTATTTTCCCATCGAGAAAAGATTGGGAGGATGACATCTTGTCGATAGGTTTCGACACAACCTTCTCTACTGACGGCTCAAATATGGAGTGCGGAGTTGGTTCTGGGATCTTTTCTGAGTCCCTAAATGTAGCCAAATCCTTTACGCCTAATGACTTTGCTAGCGTTTTTCAGGCTGAACTGCTGGCAATAAGGGAGGCTTTAACTTTAACAAAACCCAAAGCAAAACCGAAATGTGGCTACCTTTACAGACAGTCAGGCAGCTGTCAAAGCCATCAACTCGGCCACATCCTCAATGTCGCGATAAGCTTGCGAGCCTGAATATTAATCTTGGTGTCACCCTGATCTGGGTTCCGGGCCATAGTGGTATCGTGGGAAATGAACGGGCTGACGAGCCAGCCAGGCAATGATCGGCCCTTCATAGCTCACTTGCGGAAATGGTTAACATTCCTCTTGGTGCTATGAAGGGTAAAATTTTTTCTATCTACCAAACTGAATCAAACCGAAGGTGGAGCAATTTACCCAACTGCATTATATCTAGGAAGATATTGCCCACCTATAACAAAACCCGTACAAACGATCTTCTATGCAGGCCAAGGCAAGACATAGCCAGGATTGTTGCGGTTTGTACCGGACATTGGCCTATAGGAGTTCATGCAGAGAAGTTGGGCATCTCTTACAACACCTTTTGCCGTAGTTGTAGTGACCAAAGAGAAAGTGAAACGATAATCCATTTCCTCTGCAAATGTCCTGCTTTGGCAAACACCAGAATGAAATGCTTTGGAAAAGCATTCTTTCAAGAACTTGATAAGCTATCTGAGACAAAGATTAGAGACCTAATCTTTTTTCTCAATGCGACAAAATGGCTCTAACATAATCGCTATGAAGCTTCTCTAACAATCCATCCCTTTCAATTGAAGGTCAAACTAGTTTTTGGTATCAAAACGGCGCACTTGTCTTTTTATCTTGTCAAATGCTGCTTTGGAGTCGATAAAACAAGCCTATGATTTTTTTTTTGCAATTGACTTTCAAGCAATACTAACTTATCAACGCAAATATATGGTCAATCGTTTAGAAACTGGCTTGAGACATGTTTAGAAGGTTACTGCCTTCCCATCATTTTGTATGCCTTTCGTAAGAATTTTCCTTAAACGGTTTAGAACTTACATTTTCAGGTACTAGGTTTGCTTTCCAGGTTTGCTTATGTTGTTTGTGGAAGAATATTTAATCGCTTCAAAATATTAGAAGAAAAAAATGTCCAGTCCTTAAAGTTGTGGACTTTACTGTCTTTGATACCTCCATTCTCCTGATATTTTTTGTAAGTGTATGCATTTAATCCACATCCCTCATAAATTCCCAAAACCAACAAATAGACCTCACAAAACAAAAGAGTTACATAGGTAAGATATACAAAAAAAATATCAAGCAGCTTGTTTTGTCCCATAAGTGTCATGCTCAAAAACAACAAAAAATCAACTATAAGAAACAAAAAATTGATTTCATTACCACTATATTCTTACACTTGTAATGATTATGTCTTCACTTTAGCAGCTTTAAGTTTTGGCTAGAGGCTACGTATATCTCCCCATATAATATAGTGTCTGAGATTCTGATTGATTACCTCAATTCTATTGATTACAAATCTTTTAACTCGTCCTCTTTCTCTTCCACACCATCGCATCCGTTTTCGTTTATTTGATGATTTATTTTACGATCTCTTTTGCTAGGTTCACCTCCTCGTCTATCCTTTTGGCAAAACTTAAGCCTTAAGTTTGAGGCAGAGCAGAGGCAAGAAAGGACAAAAACAGACTGCTGACTGATAAATTGCTTTCTATCTAACCTAAAAGTTCTCAAAGCCCATAACATATATTCGTCTTATTGAATCTGTCCACCCTATAAATGTATGTGCCCAATACAGTTGTGGTCTTTTCTCTAAGATGTTTATAGGGTAGGTTTTGGTGTAGGTAAACTTAAAGCACAGGTGACAGACGAGACAGATAAACAAGGATATACAAATATACCTATACCTACGAGTAATACCTTTACCATAAAGGAACATCAACTGGTTGCTTTTCACCCATTACCCGAGCAGAGCATCAGGCTTCAACAGGACCAACCACAATATTTAAGTCAAGGTACTAATCCTAAGGTCGAGGATGACGACGGCACAGAAAATCTTTCTATAAACAATAGTCTTGTTCTTGTTTCTTGTTGTTGTTGTTGTTGGTTTTTGAGATTTTCAAGCCAGAGAAGATTTAAATGGATACTTTTGGAGGATAAAGTTCTTCCCCTTTGAATTTCAATCACAGACTCTCAATTTATAAAGGAAAAAGGATAAAATTCGGCACAGTGTGGAGGTATAAGGTACCTAACTGCTTTATGACAGGAAGTTTTTTTCTTCTTTGATTTGCTTTTCTTCATCATTTAAGTTCGGGTTTAGTTCAAGTATAGTTCGATGGAAACTTTTTTGATAATAATATTTTCATGGAAATTCCATTTTGATTTTTAATAAACCATGAAGATAGTTTTTGGATACAAGCCGTGCAGTTGTTGGTTTTCGAGAAAGAGATGTAAATGAAATATTTTTGATATCTTCCTATAATATTTTCCTTTGAATGAGATTAGGTATGTGGATAAAGGACGAGGATGAGATTTGTGGAAATCGTGTAACGGATGTGTTTGAGGACTTTTGAAATTGAATTCAAGATGGACAGAAAAAAAGATATCATTTAATTTATGTAAAACTATATTTAGGTCACACAATTTGTTTTTTTTCTTTTTGGTTGTGTCCTTATGCCCCAAAACTTTCAGGAAGTATTTTCCATAGTTAAGTTAAACATGACAGATTTATTTTATCGTTTCTTTTGAAAGCTATATTGAGGACTTTTGTTGACTTTAAATGTTATGAATGATCAACGTGGTAAGTTTTGTCAATGATGGAATATTATATGAACTGATATGAATATTGCTCAATAAGTCAATCCAAATGAAGCTATATACTTATGTGGTTTAAGTTTACAGTATTCATATGAAAAAGGTTGGACAAAAATATCATTTAGACTGCAGAAGATGAACATAAGCTATAACAATGAGATCTGTATATCTCTCTAAGTTGGGCATCAAGTCCTAAATATCAATAATAAATATATAAAAAGGAGCACCGGTTCGTTGATAACTAGGGCCCATTGCCTTAGAACAATTTAATTACAACACGTATGATATTATCCAAGTTCTTAATGCTTTTAGTTGGTCACATTCATTTCATGTTCATTTTGCTCCAATATCCGTAAAAACGCTTGTAAACCAAAATAATTTGGAGACGTTAGTTATGGATTAACTTAAACAGACGATTAACTATCGTTATTTAATTCAGGGTAAATAGTATTATACAAATTGATGTTCAAATGGTAGACATGTGCTTCAAGAGGACACAAGCGTCCACAGGTTTTTCTCAAAACCCAAAATTAAACTCCTTCTCTCACCTCCCCGTGGGGAACATCGGGTGCCTAGTACCTCAACTGGAGATTGGGTTCCAACCCCAGTGAAAAGTTGTTGTGGGCAGCAAACGAGAGAGGGGGGAAGAGGTGTTTCCACTAAGGCATCTCTCCTTATCCATACGGCAGCGGAGGAATTCCCGACATCGAATCAACGGTGGCGTCTACAGTTCCAGTAAGGTTGAACTTCTTAATGAGCACCTTATAGGGCTTCTTCGACTTATGCGGAGCCTAGGCACATAAGGAGCGGTTTTATGCGGCTCCCCATCCTTGGAGTTATAGTTAGAATCTGGCGCTCTAGGTTGGGGGTTGTGCCGTCGGGATGACTTCCTGGCCACGTAAAAGATTCATAGTTGCGAAGCACCAACAAGCCTAGGATACAGACGGATTTACTGTTGACAACCATCGCAAACAAATTAAGGGCAATGAACTTCGGATATGCAAGTGGAATGTTAGGTCCCTTAATAGACCACGTGCAACCGAAGAATAAGCGGAGGCCCTAGACCGCTATAAAGCAGACATCACCGCCATCCAGGAAATACGATGGAATGGGCCGGGCAAAGAGAGGATTAAAAACTGCGATATTTATTATTGTGACTGCTTCCACGAAAATCAACAGCGCTTATTTGGATGCGGCTAAGTCATTGGAGCCAGACTTAGGCACGAAGTCTTGCGCTATAGGTGCATCAATGAGCGCCTCATGACCATACGCATTAAGGCAAATTCGGCAACATTAGCCTCCACAGAAGAGAAAGACGACAACACCAAAGATATGTTCTTCGAACTTTTAGACAAAACATATGAGCTACGATATTTAAATTGTCCTGAGCGAATTTGATGCCAAGCTAGGAATGGAAGACATCTTTGATGGAATAATCGGGAAGAGCAGCCTGCGAAACAATACTTCTCACAGCGGATTCAGGCTCATAGATTTTGCTGCAGGTCGAAACGTCATGGTAGCCAGTTCGCGTTTTAAACACCTTAACATCCACAAAGGTACTTGGACTTATCCAGATCAATCTACTGTCAACCAGATTGACCATATTGCAATCGACGCCAGACACGCTTATAGCATCATGGATGTACGAACTTACCGAGGAGCTAACATCGACTCGGACCACTAACTCGTTTTAGCCAAGGTAGCACTTCAGGTTGTCAGACCCAAGGCAAAACAAGGAGGTGCTGGGAGAAGGTACAACCTCGAATGGCTACAATCGCCAGAGATCGTCAAATTCTTTTCCGACCGAGTTACAAGTAACCTCTCTCGAAGTTCTCTGCCGCCAACACAATGTATCGAAAACCAGTGGCAACATTGCCAAGATGCAATCAGAGAAGCCGCCTCTGATGTGCTGGGTTTCAAACAGTCTCCAACAAGGAACCCCTGGTTTGATGGGGAATGTCGGCAGGCAAATGCAGCCAAACAACAGACACGCAAAGCGATGCTGCATAAAAGGACGAGAGCTGCTCATGAGCTCTATGAGCAGAAGAGGCTAGAGGAACGCCGACTTCTCAGAAGGAAAAAGAGAGGGCATGAGAAGCGTGCGGTCGAAGATGTTGAGAGGTATAAAAGCAGGAATGAGGTTCGAACGTTTTATGAACAGGTGAAACGAAATTCACAGGTACATAAACCTAGAACCGAAGGCTGCAAAGACGAAAGTGGAAACATCATAGTGGAACCGCAGTCAATGCTGAGGATATGAAAGGACCACTTCTGCAGACTGTATAACGGCGACGACGGCCTTCTGTCAGGCAGGATGATCCGTTCAACATAGACGACGAAAGCCAATAATCCCGTCCTCCCGACTTATAGACGAAGTAAAGATTTCCATATCTAAGCTGAAGTCTAATAAGGCCGCTGGAGCGGATGGCTTGAATGCCGAGCTCCTTAAAGCAGCTGGAGATATGTTGGTTAGGAGCATGCACCAACTTATCTGTAACATATGGTCGGAAGAAAAAGGAGACCCTTTAAACTGCACCAACTATAGAGGAATCAGTCTACTTAACATCGCCTATAAAATCTTCTCTACCGTAATATGTGAACGTCTAAAGCCCATCGTCAACAAACTGATAGGTCCTTATCAGTGTGGGTTTAGACCAGAGAAGTCCACAGTTGATCAAATATTCACATTACCGCAGATCCTGGAAAAATCCAAGAACACCAAATCGACCCCCACCATCATTCATTGATTTCAAGGCCGCTTATGACAGCATCTACAGGGACGAGCTGTATAGAGCCATGTCTAGTTTTGGCATCCCTGCCAAACTCGTCCGTTTGTGCAGGATGACAATGGAGAATTCACGATGCTCTATAAAGGTTATAAACAACTTAACAGAACCTTTCGATGTCAAAAAAGGTTTAAGACAAGGTGAAGCGCTGTCATGTGATTTTTTTAACATCGTGCTTGAAAGAATAGTGCAGAGCTCACACGTAAGCACTAGAGGCACTATCTTTCAAAAGTCTGTCCAATTACTACCATATCCTGATGACATTAACACAATCGGAAGAACTCAGCGTGATGTCAATGGGGCTTTTGTGAGTATTGAGGCAGAGGCGGCAAAAATGGGTTTACCGGTAATGAGGGCAAAACAAAGTACATGATGTCCTCAAGAAACAACAAACAACACCGACGTCTTGGTCAAAACGGCACCATCGACATGTTAACATGTTTTCCTATTTTCCTACACGGTTCGGTTTAGAAAAATAGGGAAGGATTACAGGTAGAACAACAAAAGGCATGAAACATCGTGGCGGTGTTCGAGTAACGTAAATGTTTCGGTTATAGTTCTATCACCTATCATTTTTAAAGCTCTTTTTTGGATCCTGACCAAAATACTTAAACTTGTTTTAGGGGCACCTGTGCAAATATACGAGTTAAATTCAAGTTTTGGACAAGCATTTTTGGCAATATCGAATATGTAATAATTCCATAATAGTATTAAAAGTTGATTAGTTTCCTGGATGCAAGTGCCGCTCATGGATAGTGGCA
Organism: Eupeodes corollae; assembly: GCF_945859685.1. NCBI lineage: Eukaryota > Metazoa > Arthropoda > Insecta > Diptera > Syrphidae > Eupeodes > Eupeodes corollae. The sequence continues at coordinate 101,646,070 of NC_079149.1, forward strand.
TCGGGGGTGGGTTACTCTTTAACGAAAGCAGACAGCATTGAGTTTTCGAAGCATTAAATTCTACGCGGTTTTTGATTTCCCATTGTACAATGCTGTCGGGATCAGAATTTAATGAGCTTATCATACGCTGCCGTTAAAGTTCCACATCCGAAGGACAAGTATTTGCAGACTTGAAACCATCCAATACAACTTGTATTGAACGGTTCGAAAGAAAATTTCTAATCCAACGAAGAAGAGATTGATCAATACCTAAAGAACGCATTTTCGATAAGAGAGCTTGATGCCAAACTCTATCAAATGCTTTTGAAATATCAAGTCCAATAATCTTACTTTCTCCAAAACGATGTAAAGGTTTGTTCCACTGTTCGGTGAAATTAACCATGAGATCACTAGTGGACCTATTGCAACGAAAGTCATAGTGCCGGTAGTTAAAAAGATTCCGTTCTTCAAGCTGAAAATTATTTAGCGTTTTCATGACCTTTTAAATTGGGGACGTAAGTGTAATTGAAAGATAGTTAGTGGGGGAGGAGGATTAGCCTTTTTTGGGAATGGGCTGGACAAATGCAGTTTTCCATCCACTCGGAAAAGACCAGTAGAATAGGACAGATGAAAAAGATTACGCAGTGTTTTTGCCAGCGTTGATAAACACCTCTTCAGAACAATAGCGGGGACAATATCCGGGACAGCGGATTAGTACTCTAGCAACTGTACGAGTGCGAAAGAAGATGTGTCCCATAGAAACGTTCACGCTTTCAAGTACAGGAGGAGTCATGTCACTCATTGGCAGAATCGAACTAAAAGCAAACTGTGCTGCAAGCAAAAAAAGTGTTATTGGAATCGAGCGTGGGAACGGACGATGACGTAGTGCTGCGTACATTTTTTTACAAATGAGCAGACATTTTTAAAATCTTTGGGAAATTGTTGTATTTTTTGCCCGGATTTCTGATCATGCAAAAATTTGGTTCGTCGAATATGGCCGTTACATTCTTCAATGACTTCTGCCTCAACTGTGGTAGATTTCGAACAGCAATTCGATAAGGCCGAGTTCTGGCTATCACTGTTTTTTACTCAGTTGTATGACAGTTGCAGTACATGCCACGTAGTTTACAGAATTTACGCAGGAAATTATACACAACTGATTTGAGAACTTGATCATCTAAAATGTTGATGAATTGAATATTGTTAAAGAATTATCGAGCTGTTTACTAAAATGTTCTGGACTTTTAAAATTTTCTACAAGAACAAGCCATAAGAGCTTATAAAAATGAAATATTTTCCAAAAAGAAGTTTAGTTTTGAAAAGTGTGTTATTTTGAAAGCTATCACTTGTAAAGTTGTGAATTTTCGACGTTTGACAAGCTAAAAATACTATTTTATAAATAATAAAATGCACAAACTTCTTTATATATCTTAGGATTCAGTTTAGTAACGTTTCCTTTATTTTAAGATTTAAAAATGTAGTCACCTGCAAAAAATTTTGTTTTAAATTAAAATGCCATTTGCTTTTTCAACTAATAACTTAATTTTTCAAATTTCTAATTTCAAAATCGTTTGAGCGTTTTTGTTTTAAATTAATTTTGTATATATTATATTTTTTAAATTTAGTTTAAAAATATTTTTAGTCTTCAGTTAATTAGAACTTATTAATTTACGTTTTGAAAAAAATTGAACCGTTTTTGAATATCAAAAATAAAAGCAATTGCATTTTTTGATTGAAAGATTGAAATCGGTTGATTAGCTCTTGAGAAAACTTTCAAACTAAATAAATTTTCTATTTTTCTACTTCTTTTGGAGAAAATACACGTCAAGACACTTTTTTAGAAAAATTCAATAAAATCTATCGATTCGTTTTCTAGAAAATTAAAATTTTATATTTTTGACCACCAAATTTGTACGGGAACTACTGTTCTTTTAAGTCTTGACAAAATTAAAAAGACGCCAAAGGCGAATTGGCTTAAAATTGATTATTTCAAGTCTCGAACCTAACCAACCCAATGGTTGTGGCTGTAAGGACGCTGTTACTCACTTTTTTCGACCTCTCTACCATCGTTATCTCATGTTTGATTAAAATCTCGAGTTCGAATTTTTTTACGAATGCAATAGTTGCCATATAGTTCCAACACGTCGAAAATAAAAATATGGTACGCTCTTCAAATAATATTTAATACTGCTAAAACTTAAATTATGAAAGTTTTGTACAAACCATTGTTGTCATAGGAAGAACCGAAATCGTGTGGGCTGTTCAGGAACAACTGATAATGTTACTGCTGAAGACCGAAGTGTTGAATATTTCGCTTCCATTTTTCAGCCGGTTGATCACTAGCATAGTAGTTTCTCTACTGATTGAGTCTTGAAATGCATCAAAATTATCCGGATTGTCATCGAAAAGACTTCATGTGATGAGGCCCACTTTCACCACGAAAACTTATTCAATAAACAGAATCAATGTGTTTTTGGGTTTCTGAGATCCAGAAACGCATATGCAACCTCAACGTGTCACTGTATGATTAGCTTTTTGGATATTGGAGCACCATGGCTATGTGAAATTGTGAATACACTGTAATTATTCGAAAAGAGAAACCTTTTATTGAAAACCTCTGTTTCAGCTGTAACCTATGACTTATTAGTTTTAAAATAAACTTCTAACTGTTTTCCGATATTACTTTTGGTAAAGTCGATTTGGAGACACAAACTTCTGTCATCCAAGATTTTTTAGGATCCCAAAAGAAATATTTTTTGCTATAAACAACAAGATTGCTTACTCTCAAACTAAATAAATCTAACTTTCAAAACCTCAATCTCGTCAACAAACACTCTCGTAAATAAAAAATGTGCCCCTGTTTCCAGCTTAAACCAATAATATCCAATTTATTTTCTATATATGAGACAACCATAATCAACTGCATCTGATGTAGAGTGGATTCCATTAAAATGCTTTGTGCAATTTTAAAAAACAAACGAAAAAACAAAAACTATACAAAAGTCAAAATTACAACTAAAAACAATAAAAGAAAGAGAACTGTCAAAAAATAGAAAAGACAAAAAAACAAAAATTTAACTCGAAATCTCCTGGCAGAAGGCCAAATCTAGTCCTGTAGTACTTTAAACATCCAACAAACGAAAATGTTGACAACATAGTTCTCCCTTTTTCCCAGGATACGAGTATCCACCTATTGCTATATTCTCGGTATAAATATGTATCATTTCGGTAAAAGTTTTAGATTCCTTCTTCACATTCACCACACATCTGGCTGGGTTACTTTTTTGTTTGTTATTTTTCTAAAAAAAAGGACGAAATCAAATCCCCAATATGTCCACTCCATGAATAGGATTAACTCAGCACATATATTAGTTTATGGATGCAAACTGTAACTCTATTCGAAGCTGGGAGGACGTCCGAACTAGGACCTGCAATAGGGAGGGAGAAATACAGAGAGAGAGATAGAGAGAGGACACAAGGACAACGTCGACAATCCAAACAATTGTCTGACCACTAGATTTTTCAGCCTGACAACAGGATCAGGTTCATAAGAATTTAATATATTCATTGAAACTATGGTATTCGCTTTCGCATTGGTTCGTCCTTCGCTCCTACCTTTGTATCACTTCTTGTGTGAAATGTGTGTGACAGTGATAGAACGGACACCTTTATACCTCCTCTATATTGGATTCTATTTTATATGTTTGTATATTTTTTTCTACTGTTTTGGAATAGAAATTGCAGTTTTCAAAAATGAAACTGTGTTGTGTATTGTGTGGGGCCTGTGCGGGATTTATTGTGTCAATTTAGTGACTAATTTAATGAATTATAAAATATCTAATATCATTTGTTTTCATTTGATTTTGGAATAATAGACCCTCAGAGATTCGTTTCAAACAAAAATTTATATTTATGAAGGTTTTGACAACATCGGCTGGACTATAGTAGCATGAGTTGAAATTGCAATCTTGTAACTTAAGGTTTTCAGTCATAAACTTACGAGTAAATGGTGCTTTTTTTTATAGGTTTCGCTGTAGCAACGACGGTCATTCCGTTATATGTCCGTCATGAGCCGTGTCTATTTGAAAGCTTTCCAAAAAAATATTGAAAAATCGGTTTGAGACGCGAGGTTTGTAGGTTTTCGTATTTTGTTAAAAAAGTGATCGGTTAAATTATTCTAAAAAATTTAAAAAATACCAACAATATTTTGCATATGATAAGAGAGTTTGATTTCAAAATCAATTTTGGTTAACGAGATTTTTATTCAAAAACCAATTTTTACCAATTTTAGTAGCATTTCTTAAAAGCTTTTATTTCTTTTATGAAAATAACAAATGTGATGAATGAAACTAATTTGAAGTCAATGTCTTCTATTATTCAAGATATCGAGAATTGAACATCAATTTTGCGTATTTTTGAAGATTTCAATTTTTATGAAAAAACTTGCTGCTAGATTTTTTATAAAAAAATTAATAAATATCGAAAACAATATTTTTTATTAAATAAAATTATTTGTTATTTCTTGTAAGAAAACTGGCATTCCGATTTTTCTTAAAATTTTACTGAATGTTGAAAACATTATTATTTCTCATAAGATAACTTACTTACTCAAGGTGGCGCTACAGTCCTGTGTGAACTAGGGCCTCACCCAACAAACTTCTCCATCTAGCTCGGTCCCTAGCTAGATGTCTCCAGTTTCGCGCTCCAAATTGGGTTAGGTCACCTTCCACTTGTGCGCGCCACCTGATCCGCGGTCTTCCTCTACTGCGCTGTCCTGTGGATGCGGATTCGAAGACTTTCCGGGCTGGAGCATTGACCCAACCATCTTAGTAGTTGGACTTTTACCCTTCTGGCTAAGTCTACGTCGCTGTACAGCTCCCCTTCGATGAATACGGCACCGTAGATCACACGAAGAACTTTTCTCTCGAAAGGACCCAAGGTGATTTTATCCGGTTTTGTCAAAGTCCATGCTTCTGCACCATATAGCAGAACGGGGATGATAAGGGTCTTATATAGCAACACTTTGGTCCCTCGAGAGAGGACTTTACCACTCAATTGCTTTCTTAGTCCAAAGACACAGCGGTTAGCAAGAGTTATTCTGCGTTTGATCTCAGCGCTGGTGTTGTTTTTTGCGTTTATAGCGGAGCCTAGGTAGAGGAAGTCTTTCACTATCTCAAAGTTACGTCTGTCGATGGTGACGTTTTGACCCAGACGTCGGTGTTGTATGTCCTTTCTTTAACCCATTTTTGCCGCTTCTGCCTCAATACTCACAAAAGCCCCACTGACATCACGCTGAGTTCTTCCGATTATGTCAATGTCATCAGCATATGCCAGTAATTGGACAGACTTTTAAAAGATAGTGCCTCTAGTGTTGACGTGTGAGCTCTGCACTATTTTTTAAGTACGATGTTTAAAAAATCACATGACAGCGCATCACCTTATCTAAAACCTTTTTTGACATCCAAAGGTTATGTTAGGATATTTTGAACCTTTGTGGAGCAGCGTGAATTCTCCATGGTCATCCTGCACAAACGGACGAGTTTGTCAGGGATGCCAAAACTAGACATGGCTCTATACAGCTCGTCCCTGTAGATGCTGTTGACGATAGGCCTTAGACGTTCACATATTACGGCAGAGAAGATTTTAAAGGCGATGTTAAGTAGACTTATTAATCTATCGTTGGTGCAGTTTAGAGGTCCTCCTTTTTTCAGGATCGGGCAAACAATACTGAAGTTCCATTCATCGGGCATGCTTTCTTCCAACCATATCTTACAGATAAGTTGGTGCATGCTCCTAACCAACTTATCTACAGCTGCTTTAAAGAGCTTGGCATTCAAGCCATCCGCTCCAGTGGCTTTATTAGACTTCATCTTAGATATGACAATCCTTACTTACTCTAAGTCAGGAGGACGGGATTGTTGGCTTTCGTCGTCTATATTGAATGGATCATTCTGCCTGACATACATTGTGTTGGCGGCAGAGAACTTCTAGAGAGGTTACTTGTAACTCGGTCGGAAAAGGATTTGGCGATCTCTTGCGATTGTAGCCGTTCGACATTGTACCTTCGTCCAGTATCTCCTTGTTTTGCCTTGGGTCTGGAAACCCGAAGTGTTACCTTAGCTACAACGAGGCTATGGTCCGAGTCGATGTAAGCGAATCGGAAAGTTCGTACATCCATAATGCTGGAAGCGTGTCTGGCCTCGATCGCAATATAGTCAATCTGGTTGACGGTAGATTGATCTGGAGAACTCCAACTTTCCTTGTGGATGTTGAGGTTTGGAAAACGCGTACTGGCTACCATTACGTTTCGACCGCAGCAAAATCTATGAGCCTGAATCCGTTGTCGGAAGTGTTGTCGTGCAAGCTCTCCTTCCCGATTATTCTACCAAAGATGTCTTCTCTTAATCGCTTGGCATCAAATTCGCCCAGGACAATTTTAATATCGTAGTTGGGACACTGCTCATATGTTTCGTCTAAAAGCTCGAAGAACATATCTATGGTCTTGTATTCTTTCTCTTCTATGGGTCGTGCCCGCATATCAGGCTAATGTTGCCGAATTTATCCTTGATACGTATGGTCATGAAGCGCTTATTGATGCACCTATAGCTGAAGACTTCTTGCCTAAGTCTGGCTCCAATGACGAAGCCGCATCCAAATAAGCGCTATTGGTTTTCGTGGTAGCAGTCACAATAAATATCGCAGGTTTTCATTCTCTCTTTGCCCGGCCCGTCCCATCGTATTTCCTGGATGGCGGTGATGTCTGTTTTATAGCAGCCTAGAGCCTCCGCTAATTCTTCGTCCGCGGTCTTTTAAGGGACCTAACATTCCACTTGCATAACCGAAGTTTGCGACAGTAAATCCGTCCGTATCCGAGGCTTGTTGGTGCTTCGCAACTATGAAGTTTTTACGTGGCCATGAAATCACCCCGAAGGCATAACCCCCAACCTGGAGGGACAGATCCAAAGTATAACTCCAAGGATGGGGAGCCGGTTAAAACCGCTCCTTATAGGCCTAGGCTCCGAAAAAGTCGAGGAAGCCCTTTAAGGTGTTCACTAAGTAGTTCAACCTTACTGGAACTGAAGACGCCACCGTTGATTCCATCTCGAGAATTCCTCCGCTGCGGTCTGGATAAGGAGAGGTGCCTTAGTTTAAACACCTCTCCAACAACAACAACTTTTCACTGGGGTTGGAACCCAATCTCCAGTTATGGTACTAGTCATCCGATGTTCATCGCCGGGAGGTGAGAGTAGGATTTGATAGACAGAGGTGGGTTTTGAGAAAAACCTGTGGACGCTTGTATCCTCTTGAATGCACATGTCTTCCATTTGAACATCAGCACGAACACTTACGAAAACAAAAAAAAAAAACTGATAAAAAATGGTTTTCGACTAAAGCATTCAAGAGAACAAAGAAACACCAATAGGAAGTGTGAGTCGCATCTCAGCTTTTTTTTTAATTTGGTTGTAATAAAGTTTTCAGCACATAAAAAAGAATTTTTAAATAACATTTTGCTCATTAAATTATTATTATAATCCGCAATTAAAAAAACAAAAAAATATGGAACAAATTCAAAATAGCAAGATTCAACTTTCATGCCTGCTTAAAAGTAATCCACAAATATGATGAAATTTGAATTTGTTGAAACACAAGCAACACTACTATTTTCGAGTTCTTTTTCATTGCTTAAAAGGGGTAACTATTTTTCAGTGTATATAGAATAATGTTTTTGAATCGCACACCTAAACCTATGCAATAGAATACGTATAAATCCATAAGAAAGAATTGCATACTCATATAGGTACATCAGATACTAAATTAATTTATAAAACAGTAAAATTAAGTACACGAAATCTCATATTCCCTCTATTAGATGATTCATTTTGCAAAAATAATACATTTTTAATCCTTGCACTTAAAATTCTATCCCATTAACAAACGCAAATCCAATAAACCTCATACTAGTGTACCTACAGCTATGAGGAGAATAAATTACACCTCTGTGTGTATATCTACTTAAATCCTTGTATATAAGTGCGAAACTATTACCTACTTAAACAATTTAGTAGGTATTGCTTATAAACCATGCCTTTGTCTATAAAACTGAAAATCCTTAAAAATCCATTCAAAACCTCCTACGGTAGATATGTACGTACTGTTGGAAAGAACACAAAAAAAGCTCCATATACTTTTACGTCTTCATGGCCAAACTAGTCGACCAAAAAACCCTAACAAACCTCGAGGTGAGATGTTTCCAGGTACGATGCATGAATATGAAATAATCTCCATTGGGGCAGCTGTAAATAATCCTAACGTCCTTTGTAGACAAAGAATACACCTAGTGTGTCCTTTTTTCGCTGGACATCACACCCAGATGCCAAAACCAACATACATACATACATACATCTACTCCCGAATTCTAATCCAAATGAATTGCACCTATAGGAGGGTCCTTTTGCAAAATTACCATTAGAACCAAGGACTAGGACAAAAAGAATGCTCATATCAAGGACCTACATATATTGTTCAGTATCAAGCTTTTACACTTGCAAATCCTTTATGTAGATATGTGCCTACCTACCTACTTTTTTAATCCTTCAAAAAAGCACACATTTTGTGAGGAGCAAAAAGTCCCTTTTTTCTTCCCTCTTGCATACTTACGTACGATAGTTAAAAAAAAGACACCATCATCATTGCTATTCATATAGCTCTTTTTGCAGGACATGAAGAACGAACGGTATTCGCCTCATTTAAAAAGTGACGTATGTGTGAATAGTGAATGTGCAGCAGGGCAGAAAAACGGCTCGGATAATAATATGGTCCTTTATGCAATAAATGTCCTTGATATAGGGAGACACGCACCGTACCATCATATGAGATATTATGAGCACACAAGCTTCCGCTTGGTTAGAGTTACATGAAAATGCCATAAGGCGTACAGTGTAACGTGTAAGAGAGATTATATCCATCCAGTTATAACGGAAATATGCCTACCTGTTGGGTAACACATAAAAACATGGTGCTATAGCTTCCTGAAAACAAAAGAATTGAAATATATGCTAAGGAAGAAGGTGTATACGTATATTTACTTATGAGTATGTAGGTATAGGATGTGCAGCAAAAAGAGAGATTTATTTTTTGAAGGGAGGTTTTGCTTAAATTTTTCAAATTTTTGGTCAAGTTTCTATCAAGGGTAAACTTAAATACAAAATTGAAAATGTTTCACTCCTTAAAAACACCTTTGAAATTGAATTTAATGTTTTGGCAAAAAAGGACCTTACCTTATCACACTACTTTAGTCTACTTTAAGCTTTTTAGCAACGTTTTTTTCGTCGTCCATAGCTCAAGAACCAGAAGAGATATCGACTTTGAATAAATTTTGTTACACAGATAATAATGCAGAAAGATGCAGAAAGGGCTCTCAAGAAAACTGTGTTGGTGGTTTTTTACCAAAGCAGTGGTGACAATTTTGGTTAACCCTTAATATCTCACGAACCAAAACCGCAAGAGTTAAAATTTTATATTGTAAATTAATACCAAATAAATATATTTTTGGGAAAAGTCTAATTAACGGTTTTTTTATAAAGCAAACAAAACTCATAGTTCATAGTTGCGAGGTACCAACAAGCCTCGGATACGGACGGATTTGCTGGTGACAACCAACGCAAACGAATTAAGGACAACGAACATCGGATATGCGCGTGGAATGTTAGGTCCCTTAACAGACCACGTGCGGCCGAAGAATTAGCGGAGGCCCTAGACCGCTATAAAGCAGACATTACCGCCATCCAGGAAATACGATGGGATGAGCCGGGAAAAAAGAGGATGAAAAACTGCGATATTTACTATAGTCACTGCTACCACGAAAATCAAGGGCGATTATTTGGATGCGGCTTTGTCATTGGAGCCACATTTAGGCAAGAAGTCTTGAGCTATAGGTGCTTCAATGAGCGCCTCATGACCATATTCATCAAGGCTAAATTCAGCAACATAAGCCTTTAGTGGAATAATCGCGAAGAACAGCCTGCACGACAACACTTCCTACAATGTATTCAGGGTCATAGATTTTGCTGCGGTGAAAAACATCATGGTAGCCAGTACGCGTTTTCCACACCTCAACATAAACAAAGGAACTTGGACTTATCCAGATCAATCTACCGTCAACCAGATTGACCATATTGCGATCGACGCCAGAAACGCTTCCAGCATCATGGATGTACGAACTTTCCGAGGAGCTAACATCGACTCGGACCACTACCTCGTTGTAGCCAAGGTAGAACTTCGAATTTCCAGACCCAAGGCAAAAGAGGGAGGTGATGGGAGAAGGTACAACGTCGAACGGTTACAATCGACAGAGATCGCCAAATCCTTTTCCGACCGAGTTTCGAAGTTCTCTGTATCGAAAACCAGTGGCAACATTGCCAAGATGCAATCAGAGAAGACGCCTCTGAAGTGCTGGGTTTCAAACAGCCACCAACAAGGAACCCCTGGTTCGATGAGGAATGTCGGCAGGCAAATGCAGCCAAACAACAGACACGCAAAGCGATGCTGCATAAAAGGAAGAGAGCTGCTCATGAGCTCTGTGAGCAGAAGAGGCGAATTGAACGACGACTTCTAAGAAGGAAAAAGAGAGGGCATAAGAGGAGTGCCGTCTATGATGCTGAGAGGTTTAAAAGCAGGAATGAAGTTCGAAAGTTGTATGAACAGGTGAAACGAAATCACAGGTACATAAACCTAGAACCGAAGGCTGCAAAAACGAAAGTGGAAACATCATAGTAGAATCGCAGTTAATGCTGAGGATATGGAAGGACCACTTCTGCTGACTGTGTAACGGCTACACCGAACTGAATTCCGTTTTTAGGAAGGATGATCCATTCAACATAGACGAAGAGAGCCAACAATCCCGTCCTCCCGACTTAGACGAAGTAAAGATTGTCATATTTAAGCTGAAGTCTAATAAGGCCGCTGGAGCGGATGGCTTGAATGCCGAGATCTTTAAAGCAGCTGGAGATAAGTTGGTTAGGAGAATGCAGCAACTTATCTGTAAGATATAGTCGGAAGAAAGCATGCCTGATGAATGAAACCTCAGTATTGTTTACCCGATACTGAAAAAAAGAGGACCTCTAAACTGCACCAACTAACATCGACTATATAAAATCTTCTCAGCCGTAATATGTGAACATCTAAAGCCCATCGTCAACAACCTAATAGGTCCTTATCAGTGTGGTTTTAGACCAGGAAAGTCCACAGTTGATCAAATATTCACATTACGGCAGATCCTGCAAAAAATCCAAGAACACCAAATCGACACCCACCATCTTTTCATCGATTTCAAGGCCGCATATGACAGCATCTACAGGGACGAGCTGTATAGAGCCATGTCTAGATTTGGCATCCCTGCCAAACTCGTCCGTTTGTGCAGGATGACCATGGAGAATTCACGCTGCTCCATAAAGGTTATTAACAACTTAACAGAACCTTTCGATGTCAAAAAAGGGTTTATACAAGGTGATACACTGTTATGTGATTTTTTTTATCATCGTGCTTGAAAGAATAATGCAGAGCTCACACGTCAAAACTAGAGGCACTATCTTTTAAATGTCTGTGCAATTACTAGCATATGCTGATGACATTGACATAATCGGAAGAACTCAGAGTGATGTTAATGGGGCTTTTGTGATTATTGAGGCAGAGGCAGCAAAAATGGGTTTAATGGTTAATGAGGGCAAAACAAAGTACATGCTAGCATCAAGAAAGGACATACTACACCGACGTCTGGGTCAAACCGTCACCATCGACAGACGTAACTTTGAAGTAGTCAAGGACTTCGTCTACCTAGGCTCCGCTGTAAACGCAGAAAACAACACCAGCGCTGAGATCAAACGGAGAATAACTCTTGCTAACCGCTGTTTTATTTGGACTAAGAAATCAATTGAGTGGTAAAGTCCTCTTTCGAGGGACCAAAGTGTTGCTAAAAAAAACCCTTATCATTCCCGTCCCGCTATACGGTGCAGAAGCCTGGACTATGACAAAAGCGGATGAAAGCACCTTGGGTCGCTTCAAGAGAAAAGTTCTTTGTGGAGAATAGAGGAGAAGATGGAACGACGAGTTGTACGGGCTGTACGCAACGTTGACTTAGCCAGAAGGGTAAAAGTCCAACGACTAAGATGGCTCAGTCAATGCTCCGGCCCGGAAAGTCTTCGAATCCACACCCACAGGACTGCGCAGTAGAGGAAGACCACGGTTCAGGTGGCGCGCACAAGTGGAAGGTGACCTCACCCAACTTGAAGCGCGAAACTGGAGACATCTAGCTAGGGACCGAGCTAGATGGAGAAGTTTGTTGGGTGAAGCCTTAGTTCACACAGGACTGTAGTGCCACCTTAAGTAAGTAAGTAAGTAAGATTGATTCAATTCTACCTGCTGAGAAGTTTCCCGAACTATGACTACAAAATGTTCACAACTTTTGTAGTGAATTTTTGCAATTTCAATGTGTTTTTGAAGTTTTTGTTTTTACTTGTCTTATGTCAGAAAATGGCAGTTTCAGAAAAGGAAATTGCTCAATAACGGGCTATTGAAATAAAATCTCTTATTGGAAAACCGTTTTTAACTCAAATTGGTGTAAGTGGTTTTACCAAAGTCAAAGTTTTTTTTTCTCAGAGTGATATGGCAAAAAGTCAGAGAAAAACTTTAGAACAAAAGAATAACAGACGCCTCTCAAAATTGGTCAAAATATCTCTTTAAAATACTTAAATGTTGGTGACCTTACAACACATACATACTATACGCAAAATTGATGCAAATACCGAAAAGTGGATTTCAGCATTTTGTTAAAACAAATTCAAAGAAAAAATCTGCCTTTTCATCTCAAAACCTGTAATTCTAACATTCAGTATTTTTTAATCAGGATAAAGATGACGAACTATCGAAAGACTGGATCTCAAAACATTAAGCATTCTGGTGGTGGAAGTGATAACAGTAAGACAAATTCCGTAATTTTGTACTCGTGACTGATGAGGTCAAAAATAATGTGTTATCATAAAAGTTAAATCTCAATCTTCTCTTCAATCAACTTAGATTTAACATAATTATAGATCACTTAAGTTTACTATATTTCCCTTATAAATTAATTGCATTGCTCTTAACCATACCAAACCTTCCATACAAATATGTACAAGTCCAAAGTTAAAGCAACAATATAAACTAAAAGGACATTTTGCAACATTTGTTCATAGTTGTTAAGTTTATATATAATGTAGGTTAGGAGTTAGGTACACGAAACCAGTTTCCGGTTCATTTAAGAGCTTAATGAAAGAACTTGTCCTCTATAAATTTATACTTATATATATAAGAGTATACGGATGTGCAAAGAAGACCTTAATCCAAGGAATCAGTTATCATTTCCTTTTTTCTGCACAAAAAATAAAAATAAAATGGAGAAAACCAAAAGGAAACGAAAAAAACCACCAACACGACACCCAACTCAGTACAGTTATACTTATATCCATACCTATCGCCACCATACAATGACAATCTGAGACAATGACGATAATTCACCTGCATATTCGATGGTTACAGGTTTCGGAAGCGGATAGAGCACAGTAACAAAAAAACAAGTAAAAATTGAGCCTGGGCTTTCACTTCTGAAAATGGTTTCTGTTCGTACATTTCCGGAATGTAAGATTACCAACGAGTTAAGAAAGAAGACATTAGGTACACAGAAAGGAACAGGAAAAAAAGTAAAAGTATATATGTAACTGAAAGGACGAAGAAGGATAAGATGTTGTTGAAAGTAACTTAATGAATGGTCAATGGGAGCAAATATTTGTTGAAAAATTAAGTTGGGTGTTTTTAAAGAGGAAAAAATCGTGAAACAAATACACATTTAATAGAATGGAATTGAATTCAATTAAGTTAAATTGAATAGAATTGAATTTAATTGAATTGAATTGAATTGAAATGAATTGAATTGAATTAAATTCAACGATTAAGATGTCTAGGGCATGTCGAGCGAATGAATATCGAAGCTCCAGCCCTTAAGGTATTCAATTCCAAGCCTGAGGGAACAGGAGCAGAGGCAGGCCTCATCTCCGGTGGAATGATCAAGTTGAAGCCGTCGCATGTCAACTTGGTATTCGAAACTGGAAGCAGCAAGCTAAGGATCGAGGAAGCTAGCGAAAGTTATTAATGAGACCCAGGAGCACAAAGCACTGTAGCGCCAACTAAAGTAAAAGTAAAGTAAGAATTGAGTTGAATTGAATTGAATTAAATTGAAAACGCACATATGTATGACTCCATTAATTCTATCATTCTTTATATTTTGCCAGATAAAATTTCGGTGTTACTTACATACAATAAATCATAACAACTTCAAGAACTCATTTAAATTGTTAAAAACATGCTGCATTCAAATTCTGCATTCACAGTTCACTAACTGTACAAACTTTTGGGCCATCGTAAAGAGTCTTTCAAACGGTAATACATTAATTTAAGGAAAATTTGAGCAGTTACAGGTTAGTGATATGAAGAAAGACAACCTTAGGCTCTAGACCGTAGTGTCATCATCATCAATCAAATGTCCGCCTCGGCTTCTTACGGTGGTACGGATCCGAGTGGTCCAATTTTCAATGACTCTACGGCATAGATCCGGTTGAATTTTAGCGATGGCTTGTGTTATGTTTACCTTTAGAGCATCGGTCGTGGTTTATTTCCATAGACCTGCGACTTCAAGAAACTCCACAGGAAAAAGTCTAGCAGGATCAAATCGCATGACCTTGGTGGCCACTCCCTCAAATCATTTATGCGAAATGTCAATCGTGACGTTGCTGTGTGGCACGTAGCGCCGCGACTTCGTCCTGCTCAAACCACATGTCGTCTAGGTCCATATGGTTCAGTTTGGCCCATAAGAATAAAGTTGTCATCGTTATGTAGCGCTAGCTATTGACGGTGACTGACTCATTAAGTTTGTTTTCAATAAAGTGCGGACCAATGATGCCACCGGCCAAAAATCAACACCAAACGGTAACGCCCGGTGAACCTCGCGTGGGTTAGTGTCGTCCCATACACAGCCGTTCATCCAAGAATGCGCCTTTTCACTAAAGATTAAGACCCAACGCAAAATTCACCAATTTGAAGTCTGCGAGAGGCCGAGTTTTTGTGCACCGCGAGGAATAGACTGCCTCGAGTTCTGCTGTACAAGTTGACGGACCGTGGCGATGTTCACGGCCGGTGTTGGTTGATTGTTTACTTAACCATTTGTCTCAAATTTGGCCCCTAAACGTTGAAGAGCCGACTGTGAAGGGCTACCACGTCTACCGTAAAATGGGCGAAACGTGTGCAACGTTTGCGTGAACGAACACTCATTTTGATAATAAAGTTGTATCATTTAAACTTGCTGTTCAATCGTGTTACTTGCTATGATGATTTAGCTAAAACAACAGAATAATAAACAAAAGATTTGACAGATGTCACTAAAATAAAATAACCGCTACAAAGCGCCAAAATCTATCCACGCCAATTGAAAAACCTTTTAGAACTGACGTTTAGATGTAAGAGATGCATAGTGTGGTTAAATCAGAAACATCTCTAAAGTATAAATGTTGATTGGTCAAGAGAATGTTTGTGAGAATAGAAAGGGCACGAAACTTAAACTAGTTTTCAAGTTTTATATTAAGTACACAATTTGAGAAATTAGAGATTCAATCTGCCAAAGCCAAAAATGGTTTCTCCTCGTTCGTCATAAAGTTTTTAAGGTTAAATTACCACAAAAACTCACTGACCACGTCGTTTCTTCAATGTCTGGATATTGATCAAAAAGATCCTGATTTCTATCAAAAATTCATTTTCATCGATGAAGCTCATTTTCACGTCAAAATGTTTCACCATTGGACTCAGAAAATCGAAGAATGATTGTTGAATAATTTCTCCATTTCTTACGTATCGATGTTTGGTTGGGTTTTTGAGTTGTGTGAATGCGTCTTATGCGTATTAGTAAATGAGACTGGTTTAACTTTTATGGTTTTCAATTGTTGTATGATTCTTTCGTATTTACCGAATGCTTGGAAAGCATAGGTTATAGCTATCTGCAAACCCAGTCAAACAAAGAATAATACTAATAGTTATAGGCCTATTAGCTAATTAAGTACGGTTGGTAAGCTCTTTAAAAAGCTAATTAATCGACGATAACTTAACCATATCAAGGTTGCAAACATATACCCTAAAAGTAACCTTAATTTAAAATTATCGACGGTTTTGGTACTTTTGGACATTGAAAAGCATTTGACACTGTTTGGCACGACGGTTTAATTTACATACTTATGTTGTTTGGTTTTCCAACTTATCTAATTAAACTATTAAAATGTTTTTTTACAAAACAGACAATTTGCTTCATACACAGACAGTGTAAACTCTATTATCAATGATATAGTTAGTGGAGTTCCACAGGGGTCTGTGCTGGGACCCACCCTGTTCAACGTTTCTTTTTTATATTATAACCGCACTAAAGGGGTTATGAATACCCTTATTATTATTAAAAACCGTGCGAGCAGTTAGGAAAAGAGGAAAGGATTAGAAAGGAAAAACCGATGCACATTCGTATATTGTGACTAACCAAAGAATCTCTGTACTTAACAGTACGTCCGAAATTGCGATCTAGGGTTAACTGATGGGCATTCCTAACAATACGTGTATTACGGGTGAATTGTTTAAGGGGAGGAATTCAACTGGCTATTTCAATAGAGCTTTGTTATTAAAGTAACAACAAAACAATAAAAGGCATGAGACTTTGCCGCGGTGTTTAAGAGAAACAAATGTCTCGGTAAGAGAACGATCTCCAATAATTTTTAGAGCTCTTTTTTCAATTCTGACCAGGAGACTCAAGTACGCATGGGGCACCAGTTCAAATATGAGAGTTATACTCAAGTTTTGGACGAATAAAAGCTTTGTATATTATAGCCAGATTAGAAGGATTAAAGAACTTCTTGCAACGTCGGAGAAAATTTAAACACTTAGCTGCATTTTTGGCGATGTCAAATATGTGATCACTCCACAACAAGTGGTTTATGATGCACATACCTAGGACTGTTAGTTGTTCAATCTCCTCGATGCAAGTATCACCCATGGATAGTGACATTGGGGGAGGGTTACGCTTTTGTGACAGCATTGAGTTTTGGAAGCATTATCATATAGCATCATATAATCAATCAGTATGATATCTCTTTCTTGCATGAAACTTTTATTGAACCAAACGAAGATGCACTCACGCATTGCTTTTATGATTATGAATTGTACTGGATCTTTGCATCAAGAACATCAAACCATGGAAGGGCTAGCGGAGGATGCCTTTATGGATTAAGAAAGAGCATTAAGAAAACCTTAAACTGCTGCTTCGTTCATGAATTAGACAGAACCTTGATTGAAATGGCAGGAAATTCATTTAAATGTGTCAGTCAATCAGCCTGTCACTTCTCAATGGTCGAACAAAGAGCTACAAAGATGGCTCTCTTAATTTTTTCAAAGGCAATGCTGCTTCAACGATAGACTACTGCCTAGTAAGAGATGAATGGTTAAAATGCATGTCTGATCTTGGCATACCTTGATAACGGAAAGAAGTTATATGCTTTTTTCGTGGATTTGATTCCATAAACAGAAATTCTTTATTCCTTAAACTAAGCAATGTAGGAGCTTCAACGAAGATTCTTAAACTGTTACAAAGTATGTACGAGCAAAACCAAGCGGCAGTTTGGGATGGGAAGCAATTGTCTTCCTGGTTTGATACAAAAATGGGCGTCAAACAAGGGTGATGACTGAGTCCTTTGCTTTTTTCGATATTTCTTGATGACATCACTTCCTCTCTCCCAGGAGGAATTGATTTCAATGGATAAACATCAAATGTCTAATGTATGCAGATGACATCGTCCTACTGGCAGAAACGGCAAATATGATACAACTCATGGCCAACAAATTACAGCAATACTGCTGACTGCAAATAGAATCTGAAGGTAAACACCGACAAATCTAAAATAATGGTTTTTAGAAACACCAACGGATGATACTCTTGGGATAAGAAATGGACCTGTGAAGGTGAGGATTTTCAAAAAGTCAAAGAGTACAAGTATTAAGGAGTAATTTTGAATCCCAAACTCTCTTTTGAGAAACACTTCCGAGCCAAGTTACACGATGCTAAAATGGCCATTAACTGCAACTGGAAAGGGCTCCTTGGTAAAAATAACGTCGCAGCAAGTGTAAAGTTTGTGCACTGTTTGTTAACCCTCACAAAACCGATCTGGTCTTATTTTCGAGGAGATACAAAATTCCATTTGTCAACCCTCCCTTTATTAAAGGAATCCAATTAATATTCTCAGACGAGGCTAAATACCTGGGTCTTGTTTTAGACAAAAAAATAAATTGGAAACGCAACGTACAGGAAAGAGTCAAAAAACCTACTGTAGCTCTCTTTTCTTGCAAAAACGCTTTTGATAACAAATGGAGTTTACAACCCAGAATCACGCATTGGCTATACACATCCGGAATCAGACCGATTTTAACGTACGGTGTGGCAGTATGGTGGACTGCTTTAGAGAAAGGTATAAACAGGGATAAGTTAAATAAAGTCCAACGTTTAGCCTGCCTATGCATAGGCAGATCGTTTCGCACGACCCCGTCTGCGGCACTGGACACCTTGCTCTACCTTACACCTCTTGACATATTTAGCAAACAAATAGTTGCAAGCTCTGCTATTCGCCTCAATGCTTCGTTGCAGTGGACTAATAACAACACTGGCCACTCCGTTATTCTAAGGTTCTTAGAATCAATTCCAATGCACACAGACTACACCATCCCCCAACTACAATTCGACAGAAACTTCCTGATTTCTATACCTACCAGATCTTTTTGGGAGGATATTACATTCTTGGAGGATGAGTCAATCCACTTTTACACAGATGGCTCAAAAACCAAAGAAGAAGAAAAACCGCCTTTCCAATCATTGTAGCGTGTTCCAGGCCGAACTTTTGGCGATTAAGGAAGTCTTGTCTTGGCTCAAAGAAAACGTGATATCAACATCTGATATCTGTATTTTCTCTGTCAGCCAGGCCACTATCAAATCTCTGGACTCTGTCTCTACAAACTCTATAACAGCCCATAACTGTCGATCATCTCTAATGGAGATGGCGCAACAGTTTAATATTCACCTTTGCTGGGTGCCGGGCCATAGAGACATTCCAGGTAACTGTAAGGCAGATGAACTCGCCAGGAACGGTACAGTACAGTCCATCCTACCACGTTTGGCAAGTACTGGCATACCAATCGCTACTTGTAAACTGCTACTAATGCAAGGCGCTATGAGGAGGGCAGGCACCAGGTGGACCAACATCACCACGTGTCAAGCCACAAAAAACATCTGGCCAACACTGGATTTAAAACGTTCAAGGTGCTTGCTCTCTCTAAGCAGATCGCATATAGCCATATAAGCTCGATAATAGGTGTCATAACCGGACACTGTCTAATAGGAAAGCACGCTACGAGACTAGGCGTATTCTCAAATGACTTTTGCAGAAGCTGTATGAACGAGGAAGAAACGGTTCTTCATATTCTCTGCACATGCCCTGCTCTAGTTCGAAAACGCAAGAATTGCCTAGGAGAATTTTTCTTTAACGATCTAAACGATCTAAATCATATCGGTATAATCAGCCTCTCACGTTTCGTAAGGGACTCACGATGGTTCCATTGAGCTTAGGAGGAAGCCTCAAGATTCGTGTGGTATCACAATGGCCCATTAAACTGGCCTAAGTGTGCCCGTTTCTATCTTGGACAGCCACTATAACCTAACCTAACCTAACCTAAGTGTAAAATACAAACTTTTTGAGACGGTAGTAAGATCAATAATGTGTTATGCCACGCAGGTCTGGGGAGTTGTCCAATACAATGACGTTGAAAAACTCTTAAGATACTTCTTAAAGAAAATTTTCCGTCTCCCAGAAAACACTCCAACGTACATGCTCCATTTAGAGACTGGACTTCCTCCTCTCTTCTTGTACACTCTGAAACTCTAATTCAGCTACATAAGATCACAACTAAACTGACTTAAACTAACTGTAAAGAATTTAATTTTCTATATCTCTTAAGTAAACATAAGTGTTAAATATTATCGAATTACAACAATAAATAAAAAAATATGTGGTTAGTTACAATTTTCTTTATTTTTGGAGGAGATGATCTCAATTGCTTACTAACACCTTTGGTCTTCCTTCATGAAAGCTGACGTGAAAAATTAGTTTTATACCAACGTTCCACTTCTTTTTTAAAAATTTAAGATGGAAGTAAAGGGTGCCCCAAAATTAACGCAAGATTTGAATTTGCCGCCATTTGTGCAGTGAAGTGTTGGATACCCTGAAAAAAAGCAATTTGACAGCTAACAGTATAGGGTTATTAAAAATGGAGCGTTACACGATAGAACAACGTGTCTTCATTATTAAAGAATATTTCAAAAATAGTGAAAGCTTGGCGGCTGCAGTTCGAAAATTTCATACAAAATATGGTCGGAATAGTGTTTTAACTTCGTCAACTGAGAAGAGATTAATTGAAAAATTCATGGAGACTGGATCCGTTGGAGACGCCAAACACACTGGTCGTCCAAAAACAAGCCGTTCAAATGTGAATGTCGAAGCAGTGCGGGAGAGTGTTGCTGACAATCCAGGAACCTCAATTCGACGTCGTGGACAAGAATTGCAAATTTCAAGAACCTCTCTACAGCGTATACTCACCAAAGATCTGTGTCTTCATGCTTACAAAATTCAATTAACACAATTGAAGCCTAATGACCATGAACAGAGAAGAGAGTTCGTTGAATGGATTATTGAACATCAACAAATGGACCCTGATTTTTCGAGCAAAGTCATCCAAAGCGATGAAGCACATTTTCATCTTGATGGCTTTGCCAATCGCCAAAATTGCCGCATTTGGGGTTCGGAGGACCCACATGTGATTGTCGAAAAACAAATGCATCCACAACGCGTGACTGTATGGTGTGGATTTTAGGCTGGAGGCATAATTGGGCCATATTTTTTTGAAAATAATGCTGGTCAAGCAGTGACTGTTACTGGTGCTCGATATCGCGACATGATTACACAGTTCTTTCTGCCAAAATTGGATGATATTGATGTGTCCAATATGTGGTTTCAACAAGACGGTGCCACATGTCATACAGCCCGTGAAACAATTCAATTCTGCATGAGACATTTCCAGGTCGTGTACTCTCTCGTTTCGGTGATTAAAATTGGCCTCCTAGATCGTGTGATTTAACACCATTAGACTTTTTTTTATGAGGTTATTTGAAATCACAAATCTATGTCAACAAGCATACAACCACCCGTGCATTAAAGGAGGAGATTCAACGCTGCATCAACGAAATTCAGCCACATTTATGCAGAATGGTCATGGAAAATTTCAACAAAAGAGTGCGCATGTGCATGCAAAGCCGTGGAGGCCATTTGTCCGATGTGTTCTTCTATACATAACCCTATCCTATGTACTTTACGAGTCAATAAAAATATAACTATCAAAAGACTAAAACGGCGTTTTCTATTTAATTCAAATCTTGCGTTAATTTTGGGGCACCCTTTAGTAGAGTTATTGATATTGATTTCTCTAAAAACATTTTTTTTTAAATATCAAAATGAAAGCCTTTATTGGAAACTGTCTCTATTTTAGGTGAATTCCAAAATAATTCACAATTCATCAATCAAAGTTAAATTTTTAATCAAATTCTAACAATCTTTGGACAAAACACATATTTTCCTTAACTTTGGTTTCTCAAAATTAATATTTTCAACCTCATTTCTGGGTTTATTTTTATCTACCCTACATCGAATTCAATTCCAAGATCTGTTTTTCAATCTGAAAGGAATTTTTGAAATAAGAACTGCATGTAATGATAGTCTCATAAAATATCTTTTTTTCTTTCACTGCAGTTCATTTACAGTTGTAAAGCTTAAAGAATTTCAAGTATTTCACTGAACCCGATGCAATGTCGATTTACCATTTAGGATTTTCATTGGAAAGGAAACAGCAAGATGGAGGAAGGCAGAATAAACTTAATAATCATAAAATCAAGGTGTATTAGTGTGCTGCAGTAATATAAAAAGTGAAAAATAGTAAATGTTGGAATTCTTTATTTTATTTTTTAACAAAATAGAGGAACAAAGAAATAACTTATATATTGGTAAATCTTCTTGTGCGCTTTTCTCACTGCAGTCCTTAAACTCCCTTCAAGGATAAACCATCTTCTTTCGAATACCAATATATTTTTCAATTCTGTTACACTAAGTCTATGCGATGATAAGACTGCTTGCAGATGTGCAAATAGCGAAATCTATATAAGCCAGGATATTTTTTTTTGCACAAGTATCAATATTTTCAATTCTAGCTTCACGGTTCCATGATGCCAATGAGAATTCCATAAGCAATTACGATAAAGATTTTCATTTTCTTTATATTTTGCAGAACGGAGCAGCGTTTGGCATACTCCTGATGGTGAAATTGAATTTTCGTCCTTTTTAAAACCGCAATTTTAATCAATGAATTTTTGTAAGTTCAATGGTCAAATCACATCGTTACAAAAAGAACCATTGGGACAAGAGAGCTCATCATAATTTAAGTCTTCAATGAGGTGGATTTTAAGTTCTCTATAAAAAAAAGGATCTGAAGTCAAAGAGATAATAATATCCTTTTCTTTTTGGAGACAGAGTCACTATGAGGATTGAGGATATAGTTTATTATTGATTTTATACTTTAGTCATAAACGAGTAATCCCTTAAATCTGCTAGAATAATTTAATAGCTTTGATATTTTGTGTACTTATAATGATTTTGAAAAAGCTTGTCATAGTCATAATGGGGATGATATAGTTGAAGGATTATATCGGATTTGTTTGTTGTCCATTGAAGGGATTTAGCCCCAATAACGCCATCGCCAGCGTTCCACCATCATCGTAGTCGGGTCGTCGGGAAGTATTTATTGACTTTGTTGTTTATATATATTTAATTTCTAATCTGTGTGGATTTTTGTGGCTGGTTTTTAGGATTAACCTAATATTTGACATTCATACACTTGATTGACCTATATTACTTAAAGTTGGAAGACATATTGACTGTAGATTATAGTAAAGCCAAGATGTTGTAGTCAAGGGCGGATCTAGACTTTTAATGAAAGGAGGATCACACGCTAACATAATTTTCTTTAATGTTCTGTAAAGGAGGCTAACAAAATTGGAATAACAAATGTGTATCTTAACCTTAAATACACATTTAAGGGCTAAAGTGACAACTTTAGTTATTAAATTATTCTAGAACGCTGTTGGTCAGCAAGGTACATATAGTCTAACTATTTAACTCTCTACACATGAAAGCATCCGAAAATTCCAACAGTTTTCTAAATATGCCCAGAGCCGGATTAAGCAAGAGCGGGGCCAGTAGCACATTCTCTCAAAGAGCCCTTGATCTATATTATGGGTTCGGAAATATAAAGTGCTAAAAAAAAACAATCCGATACTCAATACGTTTATTTGTTATCTATAGGCTACAATTTTGTGGTTAATTCATAGTGAAGGAAATGACTATAGGCGCTGTTAAGCTCTGACAAGGACAAGACAGAGATGACATTTTTTGGCAATTTAGAATTATTTTGATAGGAAACTTACAATCGAAAAAGCTGTCAAAGATGTGAGTGTGTTTTTACTAATACATTCTTTGAATCCGTCTATTCACCAAAGGGCAATCATTTTGGCAGTTAAAGTTGATTTTTTTTTGAAAAAAAGGTGAGAAATTTGATGTGTTCAAAAAAATGTGTACAAACATTATAACATTGGGTAAGTAAAACCCAAGGTAAGAGTGACGGTGATAGAAATGTTGCACAAAAAAAGCGCTAAATCAGAATAACAAATTTCTGTATTTTTTGGTAATGTAAGAAAAATGTTTTTCGTGTTTTTAGTTATACTAACAATTTAAATGTTTTAGCATTTTTATTTTCAATACCGAAGGATGAAAATTAAGGGTTTTTAACTTTTTTTACTTTTTGTATGAAGCTATGCATTCAAAAGTATAAAAAAATGGAAAATTAAAATAAAACTGACCATGTTCTATTTGTTTTTGGAAACGATCTCAAGACCACTTATGAGACGTTCTACAAATAAATTTAATATGAAACTGAAACCTTTTTTAATTCATTTAAATCCTAATTACAAAAAAAAAAACGAAATCTGCCTATTTTTAACTTCCCAAAGGAAGTTATTGTAATGAGTCCGATTTGTCAACTTAAAAATGTTGACATTTCTCGACGTTTCAAGGTCACTACGTTCGCGACGTTTTTTTCGTTGTCCATAGCTCAAGAACCAGAAGAGATATCGACTTCAAATAATTTTTTTTCATACAGATAATTTTTATACATATAAAAAGGCAGAAAGATGCCGAAAGGGCTCTCAAGAAAATTGCGTGGGCGATTTTTATACCATAGAAGTTTAAAAAAACGTGAAATATTTGGTTAACCATAAATATCTCAAATACCAAAAATGCTACAGACTTGAATTACATTTTATATAATATATTAAAACGCGATACCAAACAAGTATATTTAAAAAAAAATGAACTTAACGGTTTTTTAATAAATCAAAAAAATCATTTTTTTTATAAAAAATAAAAAACATTACTTATAGTTATTAAAAACTGATTTTCGGATCAAATATCTTTTCAAAAACTTAAGATTATGACTTCTAACTAATTTTATCTTACAAGAAATATTATTTTCAACATTCGGAAAAAAAATTTGAGAAAAAGAGGCTGGGGTGCGACCCACACTGATAACTTCCCATCCCGTCTGTCGATTTGTCTTGCTTAAAATGTTGTCTATATGTACTCGTATCAATTTTTACCAAATTGGCGTACTATTTTTTGTAGATTTTATTTTTTATGAAAAAACGGACAGTTGGATTTTTATTTAAAAATTACTGAATATCGAAAACAATATTTTCTGTGAAATAAAATAAGGGTGAATGAAATATTTTTAATTTTTGAAAAGCTATTTGAGCCGAAAGTAAATTTTTACCAAGTTTTAGAATTGTTTTTTTTTTTCAAAGTTTTAGTTTTTGTAAAAAAAACTGTAGATTCGATTTTTTTCAAAATGTTATCGAATGTTGAAAACAATATTTCTTATAAGATAAAATTAGTTTGAAGCCAATATTTAAAATTTTTGAAGAGATATTTGAGTCGAAAATCAATTTTTACCAACTTTTATTAATTTTTTTTTCGGTTTTTGATTTTTTGTAAAAAACTGTCAATTCGATTTTTTTTAAACTTTAACTGAATATTAACAACAATGTTTTTAAAAGATAAAAGTTAATTAAAGCCAATGTCTCAAAGTTTTAAAAAGATATTTGTGTCGAAAATCAATTTTTACCAACTTTTATACATTTTTTTTAGGTTTTTATTTTTTTGTGAAAAAACTGTCAATTCGATTTTTCTCATCATTTTTGAAAATGTTAAAAACAATATTTCTTGTTAGAAAAAATAAGCTTGAAGCCTAAATTTCAAGTTTTTGAAAAGATATTTGAATCGATATTCAATTTTTACGAACTTTGAGTAATGTTTTTTTTAGATTTTTATTTTTTATAAAATAAACTGTCAATGAGAGTTTTCTCAAAATTTTATCATTTGTTAAAAAACTTTATTTTTTGTTGCACAAAATTGTTTTGGAAATGAAATCATATTTAAGTCGTAAAATTTTGGAGGTGACAAATTTTTTTTTCAGTTTTTTTGATCTATAAAAAAACCGTTAAATCGATATATTTTTTTGATATCACGTTTCAATATATTATATAAAATTTAATTCAAGTCTGTAGCGTTTTTGGTTCGTAAGATATTTAGGGTTAACCAAAATGTTCACCTTTTTTTCAAACTATGGTAAAAAAAACCACCCACGCAATTTTCTTGAGAGCCGTTTCTGCATCTATCTGCTTTATTATCTGTATAACAAAATTTATTTGAAATTGATATCTCTTTTGGTTCTTGAGCAATGGACGACGAAAAAAACGTCGCGAACGTACGTACACACGCACGCACAGACATCTTTCTAAAAATCTTTTATTTCGACTCTAGTAACCTTGAATCGTCAAAAAATGGCAAAATTTTCAATTTGACAAATCGGACCCATTACAATAACTTCCTATGGGAAGTTAATAAATGTAATGCTAATATAAATGTATCTGTCTTAATATAAGAGCACAGTCGGGTACTGAGCGTCTGATGTGTATTGTCTTAGTAGGAAATGTTGTAACGTTTCACGTGTTCAACATACCACATCTTAATAAGTTTTACTCGAAAAATTACGCTCAAGCAGATATGAGCGGTTTTTAATATGAGGGGCCTACTTTCGCGCTGGCCCCGTAGCAATTGCAACTCTTGCTACTCCTTAATTCGCCACTGAATATACCGTATTTAAGATCAAAACACAATAGCTTCGAGGGTTTTGAAACTTTGCTTTTTTTCAAATAAGATATATTCCTTTTTGTTGCCATTTCTATTAATGCGAAAAATGCTTTAAACCCAGAAAATGAAAAAGAATCTGATATTAGGAATATTCTGGCTTTTTTTGTCGTAGTTTTTCGAACTCTGGAGTCTATTTTTACTATCGCAATCAGTCTGCTTAATCGTAGATTGGAGATGATGTCAATTAAACTTAAAAGTTGTAGAGAAAAAAATATTTGGTTCTTGAATTTAAGGAAATAGTTGCTTTTAAGTACATTATAACAAATTAAGGTAAGCAAATAATTTGGGAAGACACTTTTGTAGGGCAGTCACAAATTACATGTTTCAACATTTTTTTCACTTCAGTTCTCAAGAGATTCAAAGTTTTTATATTAATATATATGAAACTTGCATTAGTTTAACAAAATTTCTGTTTTTGGAACATTTGTATATTTTTGAAATTCATGTTTATTATTATTATTTTTTTAATACTCAAAAGAAAATTAACAATATTTTTGATCATCAAAAATCATCTTTAATTTGAAAATTTGATTACGCCAAGAGTTTGTATACTGAAAGAGAAGATTATTGGAATCGGTTGATTAGTTCTTGAGAAAACTTCAAAACAAAATAACGGTCTGACTGTAGAAGGGGTACCCTTCTGGAGCAATAATAAAATATGTTTTCCTTGTAAAAAAAATAAAACAAATTAAGAAAAACAAAATTAGAGAAATTTTTAAAAATCTATCAATAAAAATCTATTTATCTATCGGTTGAATATCTTAATTTCAATCAGCACAATGGATTAGGCTGTAGTGTAGAGGCCAGCACATACAGACAGACGGACGGAATTGGGGGACTCACTTTTTTCTACTTTTCTACCATCGTTATATCGTGTTTGATTAGAATTTTTTTACGAATGCAATACGTGTCATAAAGTTCTTAGATGTCGCAAGTAAAAATCACTTCAATGTTTACTATTTATGTGCATCAAAAAAATAAAATATAATTGAAGGCAAGACTTAATATTAAATCGCTCCTTAAAAACCTGGGACCTACTATGTAACTCGATTCTACTTTTGATTCTTTTCGAAACTTATTTCCGATTCTACTTTCAAATGAAATGATGCCGGTTATACCATCTTGTTTTTAAAAAAAATTGTACTTTCGAACGAGTATCGATTTGTTTGACAGTTTTAAAAACGAAACAAAAATAAAAAATCCAATTTTTGGACAAGAATAATTATTACAAAAGTGGACACCGTTGGGAATTGGTTTAATTTGCAAAAGGAAATGAAGAACAGTACGAGCAAATTAAACGCAGAAGAATAAGAGATATTTCCAAAATAATGGAGCTGAGTGAGAAAAGGTTTGTACATAATATATGTATGTATATATATACGATAAAATATTTGAACGCTTTCTTAATTAAAAATGTATCCTTTTGTTTTAGTTTTGTTATGAACTATCGTCTTCTAAGGACGTATTTGTGTCCTTACTTAATACCATATCAATAAAATTGATATACAGCTTAACTGTATAAGCTTAAGGCTCATGTGACCCTCCCTCCCTTGGATCCTATGTTGGTAAAAATTTAATGAATATGTGCCAATTTTTTGGAATAAGGCTAAATTTCCTGTTCATATTTTGTTCTTGGTCCAGTCCTCAGTTAAAAGTGATACTTTTGGCAACAGAGTTTAAGGAAGTAAAAATACAAATTTTGTTTTTATACCTACAAAGAAAGTAAATAATTCAAAAAAAATGGGGGTCATATCCGTTAACTCAGTACTATAAGTTTTGAATTGTAGAAAATAACAAAAATACGAACGAATTATCTCCCAGGTCATGTCCACTACGACCAACAATTTTTATTGGCAGAAAACAACACTGACCATTTTGGGAACATATTTTTTATTTTAAGTTATTTTTGTTCTTTTAGGGGCCTATCATAGCTATCATTGATTTTCATCATTGAAACCAATCATTGAAATTTTTTTGACAGGTTGGTTATAGCTTTCGTTGAAAATATCTGTCATTTATTAATTATTTCCTGATTGAAATAAGCATTTCCTTTGAATTTGTGGTCAAAGTCAATCATTGAAAACTGATAGGTGGAAATACAAAGAAAATGTAATGTTTGCAGTGAAACGAATATGTTCCGATATAAGGAATTAACAAGCTGCAGTTCAAAGATTTCATCATTGAAAATTTTTAAAATGAAGATAAAGAAAAATGATGAGTTGAATTATGTATTTTTTAAGTAAAAACAATCTAAAACTCATTAGATTCATTTCGACTAACTTTTAAATCTCGAAACAAAATTTTCAATGATAAAAACCAATAATAGCTGCAATTGCTCCCATAATTTGAAAATTATCAGCCAGTTGTGAAAAAATATGAATTTTTAAGTACATACATATTTATGTCTATGTTTGTTTGTATTTTCAATAGAATTTTTTGTAAAAAATAATGATTGTATTTCATATTAATTTAATGAGACTTCTTTTATATGAAATGTTTTTATGGAAATAAATTATACCATAAAGAAACTCACCACCATTTGAGAAACGTCTTTTTTTTTTATAGAAAACAAGATTTGCCATAATACATTTCAAACAATGGTAATGTAGTTACAGTAAGTCTATCCGACGCTAGATGGCAGTAGTTACATTACACAAA
The DNA here is from genome assembly GCF_945859685.1 of Eupeodes corollae. NCBI lineage: Eukaryota > Metazoa > Arthropoda > Insecta > Diptera > Syrphidae > Eupeodes > Eupeodes corollae. The sequence continues at coordinate 101,675,235 of NC_079149.1, forward strand.
GTGCCGATAAGGTAGTTTGGTACGTTAGGTATATTTGTAGGTTTATTCTCTTATGATATCTATTTCAAAGAATAAAATGTACATAAATATGTACATACATTCAACAGTTCAATATTTATGAAGTTTTGCGTAGAAGGCGCAATTTTGGGTTTTTAATAAAAAACTAATTATTGAAAGTCAGGGAAAATTGGAGCTAAGAACTTATAGTCTAAGAAATATGAAAATTCAAATATTAATGAGTTATGATTTGTTTTTGTGAGAACTATTCATTTAAATGGCGACATGTAGCAAAATATATTTTGTTTTATAATAAAAAACTTTAGGATTAGAATGACACTGGAAATAGCGTTTGATTCATAAATTTGATTATCATGTCATTCAAAATTGTCCAATTTTTTAATATTCCATTGGAAGTTATTGCATTCGTACCGATTTGTCACACTGAAAATGTTGACATTTATTTTAGGTTTCAAGGTCTTCAGAATCTAAGAAAAATATCCTTGCACTAAACAATTGACAGTTTTTTTAAAATAAGTTCAAAATCTACAAAAAAAAAGATGCTGGGGTATGCGACCTACACTGATCACTTCCCATCCTTTCTGTCGATTTGTCGTGCTTAAAAGATTTGTAGGTTTTCGCTTTTTTCAAAGAAAATCGTCAATTAAATTATTCTTAAAAATTTAAAAATTAATAACAATATTTTGCATATGATGAAATAGTTTGATTCTGAAATCTATTTGTTTTAACGAGATTTTTTTGTTGAAAACCATTTTTACCAATTTAAGTACAATTTCTTAAAGGTTTTTATTTCTTATGTAAACAAATAAAAGCTGGATGAATGAAATTAATTTAAAAAACCACGTGATATCGAGAACCGAACATCAATTTTACCAAATGTTCGTACCGTTTTTTGCTTATTTTATTTATTATGAAAAAAAAACATACTATTGGATTTTTATCAAACATTCACTATTTATGTCAAAAACAATATTTTATGTGAGATAAAATAAGTTTTAAACCAATATTTTAAATTTTTGAATAGAAATTTGAGTCGAAAATCAATTAATACGAAGTTTTAGAAATGCTTTTTTAAGGTTTTTAATTTTTGTTAAACTGCTATTAATTCGATTTTTCAAAAACGTGATAGAATTTTCAAAACAATATGTCTCATGAGATAAAATTAAATTCAAGCCATAATCTCAAACTTTTGAAAAGATATTTGAGTCGAAATTCAATTTTTACCAACTTTGAGCAATGTTTTTTTTGAGTTTGTATACATCTCTCTAAAAATCGTTTATTTCGACTCTATTGACCTTGAAATGTCGAGAAATGTCAAAATTTTCAATTTGACAAATCGGACCAATTACACTAACATACTACGCAAAATTGGTAAGAACTATTCCAATACTTTGAGAATAGACTTCAAAATTATTAGATTCTATACAAAATTGTGTTGTTTTCGAAAGATAGTGGTGTTTGAAAAAAAAAACAGTTTGTATTTCTTTTTATAAGAAATACAAAATTACAAAAAACGTTACTAAAATTGATAAAAATTGATTTACCACTAAAAATTTCGGGAAAGAAAACAAATATTGACATCAAACTTATTTTGCTGTTGTTGCTCATTTTTATTGAATTTTTGTGAAAAATTCAACGGACAACTTTTATTTTACAAAACACAAAAAGTGTGGGTCACACCCAGGCTTCTTTTTAGCCATCAAATCTTAGAGTGTAACAATATTAAAACTCAACTTTCTTCAAACTTAAAATCCCTAATGAGCGAAAAAATCCTTAATGTGCTCAATTTTTGTGACTCTTGGCATTTTACCCTCGAGGTCAGAAACTTGGATTATTAATAAAACTAAAATCATTAACAAATGACCAAAAATATAATAACTATCGAATTCAACGCTTGTTTGAAAAAGTTTATTTTTAAACTCTTTTATTTTATATTAGAAATATTTATCATTTATATTAAAATGTTTATACACAAGTTTATATATAATGTTGTCTACGTTTAAGACGTTTTTTTAATTCGAATTCAAAACCTTGAAATTACTGGTTATTTCTAAAAAATTACCCTTCTTGAGGTTACAAACACATAAAGTACTCAAAAGTTTGAGACCACCTTCAAAGGGTTGCTTTATTTGTACCTGGATCCTGGGTTTATGAATGAATGTAGGATGTTTTTATCTGCATTGTTAACTAAAAATCATAAAAGGTTCAAGTGAAAAAACCCCAGTTATTAATCCTTTTCTGTAAATTATGAGGAGTTTTGTGAAAAAAGGTGAAAAAAAAGTAAAGTTCGCATTATGGGAAAAGTTCAGGAATTAACTATTGAAACTCGATCTGCGATTGTGACCCTTATTGAAGAAGACTAGAGAAATCGCCACAAAACTGAAGATATCCAAAGGAGCAGTTCACAGGACCATACAGCGTTACTCTAGTACCGGCGGTATAAGGATAAACCGAGGTCAGGACGACCTAGAGTTTCGACGAAAACCGAAGATCTGCATGTCATCACAATAAATAAGCGTTCTAGGAAGAAAACAGCACCAGAAATACGCGCCCAGATCAATGAAATCAGGGAAGAACCATTATCTAAGGCATGGTGGACTTTTTGGGCGGCAGTGACGCCTTTATTGTTTTAGAGAGGAAGGGGTCGCTGGTTTTATTTTTAGTTTCAAAAATTTGATTACTAAACTATTTGAGGTTAGAAAAATTAGTTTTGAAGAAAGTTTTATATCGAATACAGCAATTTTTTTAAGTTCCGTTTTTGAAGCCGTTTTCGAGTTATTCAAAAAACATTTTGGAAGCTGTAATTTTCTCGTAAGAATTGATGAAGATGTCTTAAATAATACATTGCTAAGATATATAAGTAAAACGAATTCTTTGTGTCAGAGTTTTAAAGTGTAGTAGAATTTTTATTGGATGTTCAAATGGTAGACATGCGCATTCAAGAGGACACATGCGTCCACAGGTTTTTCTCGAAACCAATCTCTGTCTATCAACTCCTACTCTCACCTCCCCGTGGTGAACACCGGGTGCCTAGTACCTCAACTGGAGATTGGGTTCCAACCCCAGTGGAAAGTTGTTGGGGACAGCAAACGAGAGAGGTGGGGAGGGGTGTTTCCACTAACCTCTCCTTATGCAAACTGCAGCGGAGGAATTCCCGAGATGGAATCAACGGTGGCGTCTACAGTTTCAGTAAGGTTGAACTACTTAGTGAACACCTTATAGGGCTTCTTCGACTTATTCAGAGCCCAGGGCTTTAAGGAGCGGTTTTATCCGGATCCTCATCCTTGGAGTTATACTAAGGATCTGGCTCTCTAGGTTGGGTGTTGGGCGTCGGGGTGACTTCCTGGCCACGTAAAAGCTTTCATAGTTGCGAAGCACCAACAAGCCTTGGATACGGACGGACTTACTGTTGACAACCATCGCAAACGAATAAAGGACAACGAACTTCGGATATGCACGTGAAATGTTATCACAGCCATCCAAGAAATACGATGGGATGGGCCGGGAAAAATGAGTATGAAAAACTGCAATATTTACTATGGTTACTGCTACCACGAAAACCAACAGCGCTCGTTTGGATACGGCTTCGTCATTGGAGCAAGACTTAGACCATACGCATCAAGGCTAAATTCGGCAGCATTAGCCTGATATGCGCGCAACTTATGTTCTTTTTAAAAAAGGTAAAGCAACTTGTTTTATTGGTGTACCAGATTCAACTGACTTATTCTAAATAATAATTTTGGCAAGAAGCTTATGTCGATCGAATACATTTGCCAATATCAGCAATTTCATCATTTCTTGGAACTCTAACGAGTACAGACGATTGGCAAATGCATTTTATTATTATTTGGTGTCATCGTATTTCCAACACCTGTGGGAACATCCGTTATGTGTTTCCCTGGGTATGCTGACATCGACATAACTCGCACGCCCCCACAGAAGAGAAAGACGACAGCACCAAAGATATATTCTTCGAGCTCCTAGATAAAACATATGAGCAGTGCCCTAGCTACGATATTAAAATAGTCCTGGGCGATTTTAATGCCAAGCTAGGAAGGGAAGATATCTTTGGTGGAATAATCGGGAAGAACAGCCTGCATGACAACACTTCCGATAACGGATTCAGGCTTATAGATTTTGCTGCGGGGCGAAACGTCATGGTAGCCAGTACTCGTTTTCTACAACTTAACATCCACAAAAGAACTTGGACTTCTCCATATCAATCTACCGTCAACCAGATTGACCATATTGCGATCGACGCCAGACACGCATCCAGCATCATGGATGTTCAAACTTTCCGATAAGCTAACATCAACTGCCACCACTACCTCATTGTAGTCAAGGTATCACGTCGGATTTAAAGACCCAAGGCAAAATAGGGAGGTGCTGGGAGAAGGTACAACGTCGAACGGCTACAATCGCCAAATCCTTTTCCGACCGAGTTACAAGTAACCTCTCTCAAAGTTATCTGCCGCCAACACAATGTATCGAAAACCAGTGGCAACATTGCCAAGATGCAATCAGAGAAGCCGCCTCTGATGTGCTGGGTTTCAAACAGGCACCAACAAGGATAGGTCCCTATCAGTTTTGTTTTAGACCAGGAAAGTCCACAGTTCATCAAATATTCACATTACGGCAGATCCTGAAAAAACCCGTGAACACCAAATCGACACCCACAATTCTTTCATCGATTTCAAGGCCGCATATGAAAGCATCTACAGGACGAGTTCTATAGAGTCATGTCTAGTTTTGGCATCCCTGCCAAACTCGTCCGTTTGTGCAGGATGACGATGAAGAATTCACGCTGCTCCATAAAAGTTGGACACAACTTAACAGAACCTTTTGATGTCAAAAAAAGTTTTAGACAAGGTGATGTGCTGTCATGTGATTTTTTTAACATCGTGCTTGAAAGAATAGTGCAGAGCTCACACGTCAACACTAGAGGCACTATCTTTCAAAAGTCTGTCCATTTACTGACATATGCTGATGACATTGACATAATCGGAAGAACTCAGCGTGATGTCAATGGGGCTTTTGTGAGTATTGAGGCAAAGGCGTCAAAAATGGGTTAAACGGTTAATGAGGGCAAAACAAAGTACACGCTGTCGTCAAGAAAGGACAGACGTAACTTGGAGGTAGTCAAGGACCAAAGTGTTGCTATATAAGACCCTTATCATCCCCGTCCTGCTATACGGTGCAGAAGCAATGGACTATGACAAAAACGGATGAAAGCACCTTGGGTCGGTTCGAGAGAAAAGTTCTTCGTGTGATCTACGGTCCCGTAAGCATCGAAGGGGAGTGGAGGAGAGGAGAAGATGGAACGACGAGCAGTACGGGCTGTACAGCGACGTAGACTTAGCCAGAAGGGTAAAAGTCCAACTATTAAGATGGCTGGGTCACGTAGAGCGCATGGAAACCAATGCTCCGGCCCGGAAAGTCTTCGAGTCCACACCCACAGAACGGCGGCGCAGTAGAGGAAGACCGCGGATCACATGGCACGCTCAAGTGGAAAGTGATCTAACCCAACTTGTAGCGCGAAACTGGAGACGTTTGTTGGGTGAGGCCCTAGTTCAAACAGGACTGTAGCGCCACCTTAAGTAAGTAGTAAGTATTTTTATTTTTTATTTATTTTATAGGCATTTTTTAACTGATTTTGGAAATAATGTTATATAAAGTGCAAATATTTTGAATAAACATCATTTTTTTTCTAAGCTTGTTCAAGGTAAAAAGATTGTCATCTACTTAAATAGTAACAGCAGATATAGACGACAATAATTTATCAAAGAATGTGGGATCTAGGAATGTCAACATTTTAAATTGGGCGAGTCAGATAGTTTACAATAATTTCTTCAGATGTAAGCTTAAATAATGTTAATTCTAAAATATTTTTATTAAAATATTGAAATTCATCTACTTTTTGTAAGAAACTTTAAAATCTAATATATTCACTTTTAAAAAGTGACTGCATATTTTTTATGAGAAACATAACAAAATATCCTAAACATAATAAACGTATTAAATTGTAGTTTAATACACACATTCACCACCACACATCCGGTCACATATTGTTTCCTTCCAAAATAAAAATATCATTACTATAGACTCTAGCATCTCCATTAGGGTTTCAATGGATGGTTGTGAGGCAAAATAAGAGTATTCATGTTGCTTTGGTTAACTCCTTCACCAAATCGTTTCAAAACATTCGCCACCGCCGCCGTCATAGTGTCGGGCACATTATAAACACATCATATCCCAATACATCGTTTAGTGCATCCTTTCGTTCAAGAAGAAAAAGGGTAAAAAACGGAAAGGTTTTCAACATTATTGTTCAGCTATTATGTACGTGCATCATAAATGGTTTGCTGCTATACTGCTGCTCCTTAAATGCATACATATGCACACATATGACGACGCCAGATTGTGCAGATAATGGTGTTCCCTTAAAATGTTTTTTTTTCAAACTATTTCTTATATTATTTTTGGCGTGTTAGACCGAAAAAATACTGAATAGAGATATTTATAAGTTTATGTTTATATTAGTTTTCTTTGGAATTTTAACATTTTGACAAATTATTAACACGAATTAATGATCAATGGATCCATACTCCATTAAGATAAGGAAGGTGCAACTTGTAACGTATATTAAAAATAAAATATACATGTAACTCAAGCTTTTCACCAGTTTGTGAATACTCTTAACTTTTACAAAAAAAAACACTCAGTATTATAAAAATAAATACGTATAGGCCTAATTGTACGTATCAATAATTTTCAATTCTTATTTGGGGAGAAATGTTAATCATAGTTTTTTGTACTTAATACTTTGTCAATGAATGAAAGAAGAATTTACTATTACTTTGATCATCTATACGAAAATGTTTGCCCTTCAAACAGGAAGACATTTTAAGAAAATAAATTCTTCAGAAAGTAGAAAAGGTCCACGATCATATTTTAAGTCTTCTAACCATTGATTTGCATCATTGTAGACATTTTTCTTTCAGAAAATATATTTGTGGGAATCTGAACATACATCAAATGTATAAAATGTATACGGAAATTTTGGAAAACCCTGTTAAGAAATATATTTACAGAAGTTCAATATTTCCTTTTACAGACCAAACAAACCAGTGCGGTCGTTGTTTAGTTTTCAAAGATAACCTCAATCCAACACCGGAGGAAACCCAAGTTTTTGAACAGCACAAAAATGAAAAAGAAGCAATCAAAGAAGAGAGGGACCTAGATAGACAAAATATTGATCCAAAACACGCAATAGTGTGTTTTGATTAACAAAGTGTGTTTTGTCTTCCAAAAGAAATTGTCTCATCTTTTTCTAAAAGACAAAACTGAATGTTTTCAACATGATTGCTCGTCTGCACAAAAACCCAAATTAATATATTGTGTTATTTGGAATGAAAGCCAAGTCATCGCAGAATCGATGTTTAAAATATTGAATCAAATTATTTCTGATAATCTTTTAATTGAAATAATAACTCTTTGGAGTGACTCATGCTCATTCGTTCCCCAAAACAAGAATGAAGTAATGTCGACAGCTTTAATGATTTTGCTGAACAAATCAACATAAGTAAAATGTATAATTCAAACATTTTCGGAACCTGTTCCTTTACTCATTCTCAAGAAGTAGATCGCGTTCACAGCTCCATTGATAAATATCTCAAAAAATTGAAATATTTAGCCAGATTTCACGTTTAAGACTCTTAAAAAAAAATCGGATTCCAAAATGTTAAACTGAAGATCATGCAAATGCAGGCCAAAATTTCATGACATTTTCCTCTAAGGCGGTCGAATGAAATTTTATTTTGTGACATTCAGCAAAATAAAAATGTTGACATAATGTAAACGTGAAGTTTTTCCACTACATTTTAAAACAAGTGGTTTGGAGCTTGACTTTGTAGAACTTAACATTTTCAAAAGGGACACTAAATATGCATTTTAAACCCAAAAAACTTATTTTTAGAACAACCTCAAGTGCAAATATCGAAAAATCATTGCTGAAAGAAAAAATCGCAGAGCTTAGAAGATTTTACACTTTTATGCCAAAGGTTGATCAAGATTGTTATGAGACCTTATTCAAAACAAATCATTTATAATTACGTACTTCTTATGAATTAATTAGTTTTGATTTTATTTTTAATATCTGTCATTTATTTATTATAATTATATGATAATAATTTTTCATTTGAAAATAGCAATTGTGATTGTCATAGAATTACTTTTTGATTTATAATTATATTTATTTCGATTGCCTAATTTAATTTTCAATTTTTTGTTAGTAATTTAAATTAAATATTAATTTATTTACAAACACATTTTTTTTTGTTTTTCGTTGATTTGTTTATGAATAAATTAAACTGGATTTTCAATCACAAAATCATTGCATTTTTATAACTAAGTCTTTTCATTTTGTAAATGATCAAACTTTGTATTGTACTAAAAGCAAACGCTGAATTTGGTGGAGCATACCACAAACAGATATTAGTTTAAAATTGTTGTTACTTAAAAACTATAAAAAAAGAGGCTGGGATGCTACCCACCCTGATAACTTACCTCACGTCTGTCAATTTTTCTTGATTAAAAGTTTGTAGGTTTTCGTGTTGGGTTAAAAAGTTGTCAGTTGAATTATTCTTAAAAATTTTAAAACTGTCGACTATGTTTTTAATATACGTTGTGTTCATAAAAATAGCAGTGCTCTCCAAATAAAACAAAAAGGCCTTCAACATGTTTCGTTAAATTTTTAATAACAAAATAAAATATTTAATTCATAATAACAGAAAATAAGTATTATCGATTTTTTACCGTTAGCTTTGTCATAGTAAAAACCGTTTTTTAAATATATGGCTGTTCATAAAAATAGCAGTGCATGGCAAAGTCCTGGATCTATTATATAAGAAGTAAGAAAAACTGTAAAAAGTTATATGAAAGTATACAAATAATGTTAGCTTACATTTAGTACTTTATTAAATAACCATTGTTTTTTATGACTGCTTCGCATCTACGTGGCATCAAGTCCACTAAAACCTGACACCTCTCGACTGGTATTGCGTTCTACGAATCAGGCACTGCTTTCCACAATTTGTTCCGAATTCTAGGGTTTTGCTTTATGAACTGCGTTCTTAACATCCCCCCACAAATTTGCGATGAGGTTAAGCTCGGGTGATTGAGCGGGATAATTTCTTCTGCGGAAACCATGTTATTGCCTTTTTTGACATATGCTTTTTGTCATAGTCTTGTTGGTATACCCAAACCAACGAGATTTCCTCTTCAGCATAGGGTAACATAACCTCCTCGAGAATTTTCACATACTCGGTTGCATCCCTTATACCCCCGATAAGATAAATAGGCCCGACCCCGTAATATGAAAAGCAAGCCCATATCATAATTTTTCCTCCACCATGCTTCACTGTTTTTATAGTGTACCGTGGATAGTATGCTGCATTTTAGGGTCTTCTCACATATTCTCGACGACACTTGGACCCAAAAAGGACGAATTTGCTTTCATCGCTTCACAGAACATTCCTCCATTTCTCTTTGCCCAATCTTCTCTTCTTCTCGCTTTAGCAAACTCCATTCTCTTTGCCGCATGCCTTTTTGTCAAGAATGGTACTTTGCGTGGACTTCGGGTTGGTAACTTCGCTTATAAAAGACGTCTTCGTACTGTGACAACGCTAGCAGACAGTTGAATCCCATTTCTTATTTTCCTAGAGCCTATGGAAGTTCTCTCTTTTGCTACATGAACGATTTTTCTGTCAGTTCTTTCAGCAGTCATCCTTATTGAGCCTCGCGTTTTCGGTTTATTTTGTCATTTTAAGGGGGTTACTGACCATATTTGCAGAGCAGTCTTGGATGTCTTGAATATTTTGGTAGGTTTTTCCCACCAAACGCAGTTTTCGAACTTCTTCGGTGCAGTGTCTTGACCGTCCCATTGTTAATTTTTGAACTAATATTTATTAATTTGTATATGCTAGTATGTTACAAATATTTAAAACTTTATATAGTAAAATATTCACTTAACGAAAAATAAAAAATTTGAATTTTTAACACTTTTTAATTATGAAATTAAAACCACCGAACAAACTTACTTAATTTTTACAAAATTTGGGAACTATTTTTTTAGATTTTATTTTTTTATGAAAAACGGACTGTTGGATTTTTATAAAAAAGCTACTGAATATCGAAAACAATATTTTCTGTGAAATAAAACATGTTTAAATACATTATTTTTAATTTTTGAAAAGCTATTTAAATCGAAAGAAAATGTTTACCAAGTTTTAGTACTATTTTTGTTTTAGGTTTTCATTTTTTATAAAAAACTGTTCGATTTTTCGCAAAATTTTTCAGAATGTTGAAAACAATATTTCTTATAAGTAAAAATTAGTTGGAAGTCATAATCTCAAAAGTTTGAAAAGATATTTAAGTCGAAATTCAATTTTTACTATTTTTAGTTTTTTATTTTTTATAAAAAAAAACTATCAATTTGTTTCTTCTCGATATTTAAATCGAGGTTAAAAGTGTTATTTTTCGTTGCAACAACTGTTTTCGAAGTGAAATTTTTTTAAAATTTTTTTTTTTAATATATAAAAACCCGTTAATTGTTTTTTTTTTAAATGTACTGTTTTTGTGTCACGTTACAATACATACTATACAATTTAATTCCAGTCCTTAGCGTCATAGGTTCGTGAGATATATGGGGTTAACCAAAATGTTCCCACCTTTTTTTAAACCGCTATGGTAAGAAAATCACTCACGGAATATTCTTGAGAGCCCTTTCTGAATCTTTTAAAACTATTATCTTAAGCTATGGACGCCGAAAAAGACGTCGCGAATGTACGGACGTACGAACGTACGTACTCTACATCTAAAAAAATCTTTTATTTCGACTCTAGAGACCTTGAAACCTCGAGAAATGTCAAAATTTTCAATTCGACAAATCTTACAATAACTTCCTATGGGAAGTTAAGAAATACGTTTTTTCAGAAGAAGGTGATATAAAGTACCTGTTTTTGTGTGTCACATAAATAGGGTCAAAGATATAAATTAACCTATTATAAGGTGTTTTAAATCAGAGAAAAGATACTCTTGCTTGGGAGCTTAGTACGAATATTAATTTGTGAAATCAGGAAGGAAAGGGTCCAACCAAGGAGGAAACAGGCCAAATTTGAACTTAATCGCGATAAAACCATCCGTTTTATAGCCAGCAAAATTAGAAGAAGTTCAAATGTTGAATACAACTACCTCAATGACCCATAGAGGTATTGAAAACAACCACAAGGGAAGAGTGAAGAAAGTCACATTATATCAGAAAAAGCGGGAGATAGTGAGAGCAGCTTCAAATTCAAGGCTTTCCATTAGTAAATTAAGGGCAGCAACTGGGATAAATGCTAGTAGAGAGAGAGAGAGAGAGTTGCTAGGGTAATACAGAAAAAAGACCATCGACATACGACACCAAAAAATGAAGAAAAAACCACCATAGAATGCTGCGTGCAAGAGCGAACGCCTTAATTTTGCAACAAATCACAGTAAGTGAAATCGAGCTTGGCATACCGCCGTTTTTTACGATGAAGAAAAAAATTACTTAGACTGATGGATATAGATACTATTTTCATGATATAAAAAAGGAAAAAATCTATCTTGAAAGAAGGCACAGGAAAGGAGGCGGAGCAATCACCTATTACAGGAAAGTTAAGCTGGATTGACGACAATTACTTAAAAATCGATTGTGAAATGAGATTTTCTACAGTTTTCTGAATTATTTGGTAGACAACGACGGACTTTCAAACAAGATAATGCACCTATACCTGCATTATCAAAAAAATACTTGGATTAAAGTACAAAATGTGAACCTGTTATCATGGCCCCCATATTCTCCTGACCTGAACATCATGGAAAACGTGTGGGATGGTTTTCAAAAAAGTCTTCGATGGAGAACGGCAATAGTAAAAAATCGAAGAGATTATTGAACCCATAAAGCTGTACTGGGCCCAAATTTCACTCAATTATTTGATAGCACTCTATGAATCCATACACCACAGTTTATTTAATTTCTTTATTTTAAGGAGCCTTACAGGTAAATTCAGATCTTGTCCCCATAAATGTGACACAAAATAACAGGCACCTTCTTCGGAAAACCCGCATTATTTAAAATAAAAAATACTTGTATTTATTAACAGTAATATATTTAGAAGTTCGTTTGTTTTGATTTTAAGATTTTTTTTTTATATTGCAATGACTGGTTATTTTAGAGTAGATTATAGTAATGTTCGTGATTATAGAATTGTATCCCTGTATCCTCACACTGAAATCGTTATTATGGGCGATTTCAATGTTCACAATTCTTCGTGGCTTCGCCATTCGGGCCAGACAACGCCCGAAGGAATGTGAGCTGAGAATTTTTTAACCATCTTACTCAGCTTGTCAATGAGCCTACTTGTATATCAGACGTTAACGGCCGAGCAGAAAATAACCTTGACTTGTTTCTCACTTCCGATCCTGATAAGTACACAATCAGTGTATTGACGCCTCAAGGCACATCGGACCATAGTGTTATGTCTGCTAATTTCTCGTGTCAAACAAATCCAGTTAAAGAAAGAGCTCCAAAGAGAACCGTTTGGCAGTACGAGAAAGCCAACTGGGACGGTCTCAATAATTTCTTCAGGATCTTTAACTGGTCGCTATGCTTTCTCGGTAGCGACGTAGACTCCAGTGCAGATATGATTTCTAGTATGATTCATTTGGGAATGCAAACGTTTATCCCGAATAGGGTTAAAAGTATTAAACCCAAGGTTAAATCATGGTTCGATTCGAGCTGCAAAGAGGTTATCAAGGAGAAAGAGGTGAGCTTCCGGTGTTTTAAAGCCAACCCAACTGAGGAAAACCGGAAAAAGTTTAAGCAAGCCAGGAAGGCCTGCAACGCCTATATTCGAAGGACCAAATTTTTACATGACCAAAAATTACGGCGAAAAATACTGCAATGTCCCAAAGGCAGTAAGAATTTTTGGTCATTTGTAAAAAACATGAGAAATTCTTCCTCTTCCTCGGTTCCTACGCTTGTTGTCAATGACACTCCTTTAGTTAGCTCTATTGATTAAGCTTTCTTATTTGCAAGGCAGTTCACCGAAAATTACACCTTACCAGATAGTGTCATGACTCCCCCAGTTCTTGAACGCGTAAATGATTCTATGGGACCAATCTTTTTTCGTACTCGAACTGTGGTGAAAATTCTTAAAGATCTCAACATTCATAAATACGCTGAAGAGGTGTTCTTCCACGCTAGCAAAACCACTGCATAAGCTTTTCCATCTATCCTATTCTTCTGGGCGCGTTCCAAGTAGTTGGAAAACTGCATTTGTTCAGCCAATTAAAAAAAAAGGCGAATCTTCTTCTCCCACAAATTACCGACCGATAGCACTAAAGTCCCTTCTTTCTAAGGTAATGGAAACGCTGATTAATTATCAGCTTAAGAAATATCTTGAGGAACGGAAGCTTCTTAATGACCGGCAATACGGCTTTCGTAGCAATAGGTCCACTGGTGATCTCATGGTTTATCTCACCGAACAGTGGAACAGATCTTTACATTGTTTTGGAGAAAGTAAGATTATTGCACTTGATATTTCAAAGGCATTTGATAAAGTCTGGCATGTTGCTCTCTTATCGAAAATGCGTGCTTTAGGTATCGACGAATCTCTTCTTCGTTGGATTAGAAATTTTCTTTCGAAACGTTCAATACAAGTTGTTTTAGACGGATTCAAGTCTGAAACTCATAAAATAAACGCTGGTGTGCCCCAGGGCTCCGTTTTGTCTCCGATACTCTTCCTCATTTTTATAAATGATCTCCTGTCTGCTACTTCTAATCTAATACATTGTTTCGCCGACGATAGCACTCTTAGCTTTTCATATCCGTTTCCAGACTCACAACCCTCCTCTTCGGATGTGAAACTGCAACGGCAAAATATGATTAGCTCATTAAATTCCGACCTACACAGCATTGTACAATGGGGAATAAAAATTTGTGTGGAATTTAATGCTTCCAAAACGCAATGCTGTCTTGCATCGTTAAAGCGAGATAAACCGTCTTTGCCACTATCTATGAGTGGCACTTGCATCAACGAAACGGAAAATCTTGACATCACGTTCCAAAAAAATGTTCTCTCCGTTTGATCTGGCTACAATATACAAAACCTATATACGTCCAAAACTTCTATATAACTCTCATCTCTGGGCTGGTGCTCCAGTAACTTATTTAAGCCTCTTGGACAGTATTCAAAAAAGAGCTTTTAAAATGATTGGTAACATTAACATCATCAACTCGTTTACATCACTCGAATATCGACGTAAGGTTTCTTGCCTCACCCTTTTTACCGTTATTTTAACGGACTATGCTCTAGTGAAATAGCCAGTAGCATTCCTCCCCTTAAACAATTTAACCGTAATACCCGCGCTTCTAGGAATGCCCATCAGTCTACCCTTGAGCCCAATTTCGGCCGTACTATGAAGTACAGAGATTCTTTTTTTAGCCGTATTACGCGAATGTGGAACGCCTTGCCACGCTCTATCTTTCCCTGTCATTGCAATGTTCAGAAATTTAAAACCAATGTACACCGACAACTAATATCCAACCCTTCCCTCTTTTCCTAATGCTCACACTGTGTCTTTGGCATATTAAAGGTATAAAAAACCCTTTTAATGTTTGCTAATTATAAAAAAAAAATCATAAAATAAAAAACGAATAAAGCTTATCCCTACGACACGAAGTCTTATACCAAAAATTTGCCAACATTTTTAGAATCCATAGCTTTCTGACTTCCAAAATAAAATTGCATATTCTAATAAAAATACATAAAAAGTTAATAATAAATAGGTCAAAGATTTATTTTAAGAAGTCCTTAAAGCTTTTATACAAGTTTTACTAAATATAACTACTATCATTATAAATTAAACTTGTTCGTTAGTTTGTTTCCAGTTTGTAAACCTATGATCCATGATTTATACTTTATCTATTGTTTTAACCATATTGACTTCCACCCACGTACAAAATCATAAAATTATAAAATTTATCAAATCCTCTATGCTAATTGCATCAAGAGGTAAATTTTGTTTCGAAAATCAAAACTCAAAACACACCGCTTCATACAGTATTCTAATCAACAACAAGCAAACATCAGTTAACGAGTAGACAGACATGATTTTATATTAAGGTACATATATAATACCTATTAAACTGGATGATCTCAGTTCAGTACCAAACTTTTCTATAGGTTGAGAGTATATCTCACATTTACCAACTTCCGTACTTTTTATGTTTAGGTCTAGATAGAAAATTAAATAAAGTTGTTCCATTTTGTTAGCTCATCCTCTTGTATATTTCAAGTTTACACACCACTTTCACCCTACGGACATAACCTATTTATACAAAATTAAAATGTTTAATAGAAAAATATAAGAGAACGAAAAAACACAAATTATCTGCACGTTCCACAATCCGTGATGCTGATAAAACTCGCTGACCCTTTTTGCTCGAATAAATCTATTTCAACGTCAAAATCATATTCGCATTTTCCGCCACAACCAACCGCACTAAACAACGACTTTACCTCTCATCAAGGGTCCTAATTATTATTTGCGCGCATAGTTTTCCCACTATTGAAGGCCCCTTCTTTCTACCAACCCTCACGCCCCACTCTTTTCTATCACACTATCTCTGATGCGGCATCCTCTTTTATTTTGAATGTCCTGCAGCTAGAATGAAACCCAACCAACTATAACTACATCTAGTCTATCCAACTTTAACAGCTGTTGGGACTACGAGCTTGATGGAGATACCATAGCTATACCATCCAACCAACCTACCGTACCTGAGAGATATATGTAGGTACACGTTTTATTTGTTGTATTATCAGGTGCAAAAGTACCAACTCAGTTCCTCTCTATAAAACAGCTGCTGGACAAAGTTCCATTTATTATAACTTTATATTCGCCCCCAGAAGTCATACTAATGGGGGAAAGGTCGTTGCGAAACCCAGCGTCGTATTCGTCTTTCGTCCTTCTCGTTCTGCATCGTCGCTCGTCGTCGTCGGTCGTTCAGCCCCCAGCCAGGAGCATAATGCTGGAGTAAAATACACAACCAAAAACATTCGTTATTTCGGTAGAGGTACACGCCTCACATTCAATTTGAATTCAAAACGAAATAAGTGTTTGCGCGATAAGAATGGTTATGGTGAAAATATGCTTCTGCTATAAAATATGACCAAACATTAAATGAGAAGAGAATTCAAAAAGGGTTCCTACCAAAAACTAGCGACACTATTCTACTCGACGACGACGATTCGACGACAAACGGGTGAAACTTTATCACAACTATAATGACTAACTGCATTTTGTAGAGCTTTTTTTTCTTAGCAAAACCTCTCGACCTGAAGTTAGTTTGGGTTGGGGTCACAAAAATGTTTACAGTTTGCATTAAGTTAACATTAGTTATTTTTTCTTTTCATCATTTCGGGCTATTAACAAACTTTGCAGAAGAGATTTTGTAGAAACAAATTTTATGGTATGAAACCGTTTTAAAGACTTTAAGAAAAATGCTGACCAAGATATATGGAATGTTCAATTAAAGAGGCATTATGTTGTCAACTTAACAGCTCTTTCCTAGATAAGATATAAACGCTAGAGAATACTGACATTGGATGCAATTAGGTAATAATATGGCATTATTGCTTATCCCTTTTTTTAGAACGTTCTCAAATCTTAAGGTATTTAGAAGGTTGAAATGCAAGTCAAGGCGTATCTTAAACATATAAAATAAAACATTCTTCACTAAAATATCAATTTTGGTAAATAAGAAACAAATTGATACAGTTCCAATAACTTTAAGATCATATAAGCTCATGACCATTTTCTCGTACAATTAAGGAGGTCTCCATTCTAAACCCTTTCAAAAGCTTGCGCAACACTTAATAATATATTGTTTTTCTTCAAGTGCCTCTTCCATTGCATCCGTATCTTGGTCTATCGTGAATTTTTAACTTCCTTAAGGAACTTATTGTAATGGGTCCGAATTGTCGAATTGAAAATGTTAACCTTTCTCTAAGTTTCAAGGCTCCTAGAGTCGAAATAAAAGATTTATAGAAAGATGTATGTGCGTGCTTGTGTAGTGTACGTACGTTCGAACGTCCATAAGTTCGCAAAGTTTTTTTCATCGTCCATAGCTCAAGGACCAGTAGAGCTATCGACTTCAAA
This sequence comes from Eupeodes corollae, assembly GCF_945859685.1. Classification (NCBI taxonomy): domain Eukaryota; kingdom Metazoa; phylum Arthropoda; class Insecta; order Diptera; family Syrphidae; genus Eupeodes; species Eupeodes corollae. The sequence goes on from NC_079149.1 coordinate 101,692,500, forward strand.
TGAAAGATGCAGAAAGGACTCTCATAACATACCTCGAAAATTTTACGAATTAAAAATGATTTTATCTCCAAAACAATTTTTTGCAGAGAATAACGTTTTTTAACATTGAATTGACAGTTTTTTTTTGTAAAAAATAAAAACCTAAAAAAAAACAAAGCTCAAAGTTACTAAACATTGAATTTCGACTCAAATATCTTTTCAAGAATTTTGGATTATGGCTTCCAACTTATTTTATGTTATAAGAATAATTGTTTTCAAAATTCGGTAAAATTTTGAGAAAAATCGAATTGACTGTTTTTCACAAAAAAATAAGAACCTAAAAAAAATATAAACGTTAATAAACATTGATTTTCGACTCAAATAACTTTTCAAATCTGTGAGAGTTTGGCTTTAAACTAATTTTTTTTGTACCATTGTAACGTATCTGCAAATTTCTCATGTCAATAAAACCCAGTTAAAGAAAAAACTGCTATGAGAACCGTTTGGCAATATGAAGAAGCCAACTGAAACGGTCTCAATGAAGTCTTCAGGAACTTTAAGTGGTCACTATGCTTCCTCGGTAGTGAAGTGGATTCCAGCGCAGAAATGGTAACAAATTTAATTCTTTGTCGAATGAGAAATTTTATCCCGAATAGGGTGAAATCTATCAAACCTAAAAAGATCTCATGGTTTGATTCGAGCTTATTAGGTTATGAGGATCAAAGATGTTAGTTTCCGTTGTTTTTAAGCCAACCCGACTGAGGAAAACCGGAATAAGTTTAAACAAGCCAGAAACACCTGTAACGGTCATATTCGACGAACCAAATTTTTGCATGATCAGAAATTAAGGCAAAAATACTACAAAAGTCCCAAATGTAGTAAAAATTTCTGGTCATTTGTAAAAAACGTACGAAACAACACGTCATTTTCGGTTCCAACGTTCGTCCACAATGACACTCCCTATGTAAATGATTCTATATGTCGAATCTTCTTTCGCACTCGTGCAGTTGCAAGCGAATAGTATTCCCCCTATTATTCTGAAGAGGTGTTCTTCAACGCTGGCAAAACCACTGCCTTAGTTTTTCCATCTGTCCTATTCTACAGGTCTCTTTCCAAGTGGATGGAAAACTGCATTTGTCTAGCCTATCCCTAAAAAAGGCGAATCCTCCTACCCCACTTAATATCGTTCAATTACACTTACGTCCCTTATTTCTAAGGTCATGGAAACGCTGATTAATTATCAGTTCAAGAAATATCTTATATAACGGAAGCTTCTTAATTACCGACAGTATGGCTTTCGTAGCAATAGGTCCACTGGTGATCTCATGGTTCATCTCACCGAACAATGGAACAAATCATTACATCTTTTTGGAGAAAGTAAGATTATTGCACTTGATATTTCAAAAGCATTCGATAGAGTTTGGCACCAAGCTTTCTTATCGAAAATGTGCTTTTGGTATTGATGAATCTCTTCTTTGTTGGATAAGAAATTACCTTTCTAACCGTTCAATACAAGTTGTATTAGATGGTTTCAAGTCTGAAATTCATAAAATACATGCTGGTGTCCCCCAGGGCTCCGTTTTGTCTCCGACTCTGTTCCTTATATTCATAAACGATCTTTTGTCTTTCACTTCTAATCTATTAAACTGTTTCGCTGACGACTACCCTCAGCTTTTCATATTCATTTCTAGAATCACATTATTGTCCTTCGGATGTGGAACTTTAACGACAGCGTATGATAAGCTCATTAAATTCTGATATTGACAACATTGTCCGATGGGGAATAAAAAACCGTGTAAAATTTAATGCTTCAAAAACTTAATGCTGTCTCCTGTCGTTAAAGCATAACGCACCCCCGATGCTACTATCTATGAGTGGCACTTGCATCCAGGAAACCAATCAACTTTCAGTACTCGGTATGTGTATTACAGACCACCTCTTATGGAATTATCACATATTCGATATCGATAAAAATGCTGCCAGGTGCTTAATATATATCCGACGATGCAAGAAATTTTTCACCCCTTCTGATCTGGATATAATCTACAAAGCTTTCATTCGTCCAAAGCTTGAAAATAATTCGCAATTCTGTGGCAGGTGCCCCCAAAACAAGTTTAAATCTCTTGGATAGAATTTAAAAAAGGGCTTTAAAAATGATAGTCGACAGAACTATAATCAAAACATTTACATCGCTAGAACACTGTCACAATTTTTCATGACTTTCGTTGTTTTATAGATATTTTGACAAACAATGTTCTGTCGAATAAGTCAGTTGCATTCCACCCCTAAACAATTTAGCCGTAATACTCGCACTTCTAGGAATGCTCATCAGTTTACCCTTGAGCTCAATTTCGGGCGTACTGTAAAGTATAGAGATTCTTTCTTAAATCGCACATCGAGAATGGCCAACTCTGTTTTTCCCTCCCATTTTGATGTTCGGAACTTTAATGCCAATGTGCACCGGTATCTCTCTTTAAATCCTTCCCTATTTTCCTAACCCTCGCTCTGTGTTTAAATATAAACATATAAAGGGTACTAATAACCCCTTGAGTGCCTGTGAATTTAAAAAAAAATGCACATCCTTCTGTTGCATACACCCAAACTCGCACCTACCATTATTTCTATGACAATAAGACCACTCAAGCAAAAAAAATAGAATCAAATAAAAATAGTAGATGTGGTTATTTTCAATGTTCAATGTTTCAATTTTTTTCAAATAAAATTCTGAAATAAAAACAATGGTAGATAATCTTGAAGTATTAAACAATTACACTTTTAAACTTTTTTTTAAATTTTTGTACTCAAATTTTGAGTTAAAAATTAAATTTTTCAAAAACTACGCATATCTTTGACTTGATTTTAAAATGGCTAATAGAACAGAATGTTGGCTTTAAAAAAATGAGTACAACTTAATTCTGAGTATTACCATTATTTTTTAATTAATTTTTTTCATTTTAAATTAAAAAAGAAATTACCCCCCTCCCACCTAAACAGGGTGAGATTGACCCCCCCCACCAAAGTAAAAAACACTTGTTTTTTAACTGTTTTTAAAAAATCCGTTATAATTTTTTGTCGCCTGAGTTATCGTTCTCTTGCCGTTTTGTAACAAAAAATAAAAACCTAAAAAACCTAATTTAATAAAAACGCAAATGTCTTTTAAAAAATTCAAAATATAGCAAAAAAAAACAAAAACTAATAAAACAACACTTAAACTTTGTAAAAATTAACTTTATACTCAAATATCTTTTCAAAAATTAAAAATATTGGCTTCAAAATTATTTTATCTCTCGGAAAATGCTGCTTTCGACGTTCGTTAATTTTTTTTATAAAAATCCAACAGCTCGTTTTTTCAAAAAAAAAAAAAAATAAAATCTACAACTATTAGTACGGAAATTTAGTAAAAATTGATGTTCGGTTTTCGATATCTTGTGAACAAAAGAAGATATTGACTTGAAATTAATTTCAATCATCCAATTTTTATTTTTATACATGTGATATACATTTTTTTTTTAATTCTTCTAAAATTGGTAAAAATTGGTTTTCGACTAAAAATCTCGGGAAGTTATCAGCGTGGGCCATAGCCTCCTTTTTATTTCTGAATCCAAGTGGATGGTTCGGAATAATCCTTCTTTCTTCTATTATTTTGGTGATCCTTTTTTTTTGTTCATTAACGTTTGCTAGATTTCTATAAGAGATATTTTAGTCTTTATGATAATACTTCTGAGTTTTTTAAATGCTATTCTTATCATTTCTTTCAAAATCTTTGATAGTGACCAGCTTTTTGTATCGGATTTTGATCTATTTGTTATCTTGAGATTTTACTGGTGGTTTTGTACCTGAGTTTTTTTTTAAACACCTTGCTGCTTTGCATGATGACTATTTGATAGAATAATTCGTCTTTTCAGAAACCTTTACTTAGTGAATCATTTTTATCTCACTGATTATTTGTTCGCTAGTTCTTTAGCTCTTAAGGACTGTGTGTTCATTTGGTCATCTTGTTTCTTGCCAATTCTTCTTCTTTTTCAAAATCAGCTCCTTTATTTTAACAGAATGTTTGATATCTTTTTCTCTAAAGCATTAAATTGTTGAACAATTTTTTTCCGCAGCATGTTGCTGATGTTGAAAATTAACAAAGATACTGACAAAAAAAAAACAGATTTTAATTTATACAAAATATTGTTTTTAACGTTTCTAGAAGAATCACTTTTTTTTTAATAAAAAAATAACAAAATTGTATTGTAAGTTTTTTAAAAAAATGTTTACACCTTGGGAAATATTGATGATCTTTATTTTGTAAAAGAAAAAAAAAAAAACAATTTTATCATCTTTAAGAAGCTGTTTCAGTTTTTTGTTCAAATAAACACCTACAAAAAAATTAAAAAAAAAAGAGGCTGGAATGCGACCTGATAACTTCCCATCCCGTTTGTCGATTTGTCTTGCTTAAAAGTTTGTAAGTTTTCGTGTTGGGTTAAAAAAGTTGTTAGTTGAATTATTCTTACAAATTTTAAAATTACCCACAATATTTTTCATATAAAGAAAAAGTTTAGTTTGAAAATCTAGTTTTGTTAGATAGATTTTTAGCCAAAATCAAATTTTTACCAATTTTAGTAGAATTTCTTAAATTTTTACAAATTGGATGAATGAAATTAATTTAAGAGATATCAAGAACCGAACATCAATTTTTACCAAATTTGCACAATACTTTTTGTAGATTTTATTTTTTTATGAAAAAAGGACTGTTGGATTTTTATAAAAAAAACTACTGAATGTCGAAAGCAAAAATATTTTCTGTGAAATAAAAAAAATTAATTTTTAATAGCTTTTTGTGTTGTAAGTAAATTTTTACCAAGTTGTAGTATTGTTTTTTTGTTAGGTTTTTATTTTTTTTATAAAAAAAACTGTCAATAAGATTTTCCTCAAAATTTTACTGAGTGTTCAAAGAAATATTTTTTTGAAGATAAAAATAGCTTAAAGAGAATATCCCAAAGTTTTGAAAAGATATTTGAGTCGAAATTAATTTTTATTAACTTTTGTTAAATTTTCTTTTAAGATTTTATTTTTTGTAAAAAAAGGTATCAATTCGATTTTCACAAAATGTTACTGAATTTTGACACCAATATTTTTAACTTCCCATAGGAAGTTATTGTATTGGGTGCGATTTGTCAAATTGAAAATTTTGACATTTCTCGTTGTTTCAAGGTCCCTAGAGTCGAAATAAAAGATTTTTAGAAAGATGTCTGTGCGTGCATGTGTACGTACGTTCGTACGTCCGTACGTTCGCGACGTTTTTTTCGTCGTCCATAGCTCAAGAACCAGAAGAAATATCGACTTAAAATAAATTTTGCTATACAGATAATAAGGCAGAAAGATGCAGAAAGGGCTCTCAAGAAAATTGAGTGGGTGGTTTTTTTACCATAGCCGTTTGAAAAAAGGTGAAAATTTTGGTTAACCTTAAATATCTTACGAACCAAAAACGCAAGAGACTTGAATTAAATTTTATATAATATATTGTAACGTGGTACCAAACAGGTATATTTTTTGAAAAAAATCAATTAACGGTTTTTTTTTTTAAATCAAGAAAACTGAAAAAAAAAATTTGTCACCTCCAAAATTTTACGACTGAAATATGATTTCATCTCTAAAACAATTTTGTGCTACGAAGAATAATGTTTTTGACATCTGATAAAATTTTGAGAAAAATCTAATTGACAGTTTTTTTTACAAAAAATAAAAACCTAAAAAAAAAATGTATAAAAGTTGGTAAAAATTGATTTTCTACTCAAATATCTCTTCAAAAATTTTAAATATTGGCTTCAAACTAATTTTATCTTATAAGAAATATTGTTTTCAACATTTGGTAAAATTTTTAAAAAATTCGAATTGACAGTTTTTTTACAAAAAATAAAACTCTAAAAAAAAAACTTGGTAAAAATTTACTTTCGGCTCAAATAGCTTTTTAAAAATTAAAAATATTGGCTTCAAACTTATTTTATTTCAGAGAAAATATTGTTTTCAATATTAAGTAATTTGTATATTAAAATCTAACAGTCCGTTTTTTCATAAAAAAATAAAATCTACAAAAAGTATTGTGCAAATTTGGTAAAAATTGATACGAGTACATAGGACAAACTTTTAAGCAAGACAAATCGCCAGACGGGATGGGAAGTTATCAGTGTGGGTCACATCCCAGCCTCTTTTTTAAAAGATAAATGGGTTTGAACAAATATTTGAGTCAAACTTTTGGCAACATAAAGCTGTAATTTTGTGAATAAGTTCTTCTTCTAATTTCCAATCTTCTTATTCTTTTTCAAATAAATGATTTTTGGTTTTAAAAAACTTTAAAAACATTAATTTGATAACATAAGGTAACTTGTATTTGATTTACTCCTACGTCACATTCTAAGTACCGATACCGAGTAGCGACCACCTGGTGATTTTTCCCTAAAGATAACATTGTATTGCTTTTAAAGCGAATCTGATTTAAAACATGTTAAATAAATTGTTAACGAAAATCAAAATGAGATTTCTTTCAGCTTTCACTTGGGTTTTCATTTGATGCAACTGTGCAAATAACAAAAGAACATATCTAAAGAATCCATTAAATAGAAATTGTATACAAACATTTTAACCAGCTCTTCAGGGACAAAGATTATTTTTTTTGTACCTACCTTAAAATATTTTGGCAGAATTCCAAAACTTTAATCTGAACAACAAACCAACTGACAGATGTAAAAGTAGGAATATACCTTTAAACATGTATATGTAGATGTAAATGTAAATGTTATTTCAAGATAAGTGTTTGAAAGCAAATTTTCATGTCGAGTTGAATGATTTGGAACAAATTCAACGGGAAACCACCATTTTATGTGAATGCCACATGAATAATGTTCATCAGATAGGAAAAGGTATAAGTTTGTATAGATGTGACATGTGAGTCTTCTTTTGTCAAAATAAAATAATAAAAGAAGATTTTTTAAGAGTGAAAAAAAAACAAAACTGATGTAAGAGATTGGAATAACATTCAAGACCATAATGGTGGTTTGGGATTTCCGGTTTCATTCAAAATTCGGTGTGTCAGGGTGTACTTTAGAGTTTTGGATTCAAAATTGTTCTTAAAACTTAACTGGTATGAACTTTTGATTTGAAAAACACAGAACAGCTTAAGGTAAAATGATTCTAAAAAATGGATGTGAAAGCAAGTTTATTGTTCAATGCTTGAATATTAATATGAGAAGGAAAGACATTCGTGTAGTACTGCAAAAGAATGAATCTCCAAGGTATACACTGATGAGCATTTAGGGAGGCCATAATATTATGGTTGAATTATTTAAAAGGAAGTTTTCACTGGATATTTAACTAAAGCATAATCCTATAAAATGTCTGTAAAAAAGGTTAACCTAAGAGACATTGCAAGGACTATGCTCAGTTAATGTAAATGGATCAACAATGTTATTATCACCAATAATTTGAAAATCAGTTTTTTGAATATCTTTCAAGCGAGTTAAATAATTTTATTAATAAGTTTTATAGATGAGTATCGGAGAGTGACAAAAACTTGTTGCATTGCCTTAAGAAATCCAAGCTTGTTGAGATATGTTCATTTATGGGTTCGTTCCACAAAAGGTGGCTCGTGATACAGTACTTATAAATTGGGGTTCCTTAAAACACGGCAATCATGTGAAAAATAGACAAGGCGATGCACTGTCATGCGACTTCTTCAACATAGTTCTGGAAAGAATTATACAAAACTCAACCATCAACACTAGAGGCACAACCTTCCAAAGGTCCATTCAATTACTCGAATAAGCAGATGATATTGACATAATTTGAAGATCAAAGCGCGATGTCAGTGGAGCGTTTTTGAGCATTGTGACGGAAGCGAAGAAGATGGGTTTAGTGGTAAATGAGGGCAAGTCCAAGCATGCTCTTATCAAAAAAAGATATTGAACAACGACAACTTGAACAAAACGTCACCATGGACAGCTATAACTTTGAGGTAGTTGAGGACGTTGTTTACCTAGGCACCGCTATTAATGCAGACAACGACACCGGGGCTGAAATCAAAGGAAGAATAACTCTTGCAAATCGCGGCTTCTTTTGACTTAGAAGGCAATTGAGAAGTAAAGTCCTCTCTCGATCATCTAAAATCACCATCTATAAGACACTCATCATCCCGGTTCTCATTTAGGGCGTTTATGGCGCTGAGGCCTGGACCCTGTCAAAGAAAGATGAGAGCGTCTTATGATGCTTCGAAAGAAAAATTCTTCGGGTGATTTTTGGTCCCGTACGCATAGATGGAGAATGGAAGAGAGGATATAACGACGAACCGTACGGGCTGTACAGCGACACTGACCTAGTTAGCAGAATTAAAGTCCAATGGATTAGATGGCTAGGTCGGATGGACATCGACGCTCCAGCCCGGAAGGTCTACGAATCCAATCCCGAGGGACGGTGCAGTAGATTAAGACCGTGACTCAGGTGGCGCACGTAGGTGGGTGAAGACCTCAACCAACTTGGCGTGCGAAACTGAAGGCATTTAGCTATATACCGAGGTGGCTGGAGACGCATGTTGGTTGAGGCTCAGGTCCGCCCCGGAATGAACCGCCACCTTTAGTAAGTAAGTAGGTGAAAACTATCAAATCTAGGTTCGTGTTATGTCCAAAATTAAACTTTACTCTTAAAAAGCAAAGCCTTTAGACAAATTATCGTTTTAAGTCTATTAATATCTAATTTCTTGTCTCTACAAGTTGATCATCAAGATTAGGTTCGAACTTAAATTTAGGGCATCCTCAAACATTACATCGCTAGGTGCAACCCAGGTAACTCATCTAGCCGTCTTACTCTTTGTCGAAAAATTACGCTCTTAAACTCTATGTGGTCACACAAAAAAAGAAACAAAGACAGTTCATATATTTCTCAACATTTTATCATATACATTTCTGGTCAAAGCACTCTGTCAAAAAACATCAAATATGATACACAAAACATTAACAACAAAATTAAACACAATTCTTTATTAGTATTATAAATGTGAAAGATAGTTTGTTTGTTTGTTTGTTTGCATGTTTGTCCGTCCTTAATATCGATACCGAACAATCTTATGAGATGATTTTTTGTGTGGATATACTTGCAGGTCTGGAGAGTGTTTTGAGCTAATTTTTACCATGGTAAGATGTCTCATTCCCAGCTCATTCGAGTGGATCCGGGAACACTTATAATTATGTATTCCATATATTTTTTTCTAGAACACTAATTAGTAGGATATCATTAGGTGCGGCCTGCTTTTGGACCTATTATCCTTGCCTGTCATTAGGCGTTTCTCATACAGCGATATCGAAGGCTAGGTGACGTTAACGAAAGACATTTGTATTTTAGTACAGAGTAATTCTGAACTTATTGGAAGTGTTAACCTTGATTTATCATACATGACGATTAATTTTTCTGTTAAATAACGATTTTAGCACCAAGAAACAATGTTATTTTGAAAATAACTTAAATATTTTAACTAAGTCGCATTTGATATGGTCATTTCATAACCATTAGAATTTCTTAACTCGCTTGAGATGTCCTGAGTGCCCTCACCTAAGCTACAATTGAAATAAGGCGTGTCAGTAAAGCTTATGAAAAATTTAGATGCTCCTCCACCTCCAATATGTAACGATACAAGACACCGTGTTACAAAACATGGGTGAAACATTATTAGAGCCAATATCTTGACTGGCGGTGTTGGACATGTAGTTATTCCTCGAACTCCAATAATGCTTACAGATTACCCATTCCAATTCAAAAGTATTCAACTAGTTAAATAGTGTTAAGCTATTAAAATTAATAAGGCGCAACGGCAAACACTAAAAGCTTCGCGGGTTAACCTAGAAAAGTCGTGTTTCATCGCTTTTACAATACATAGCGTTGTTTTGGTCAGTCTTTGCTTCTTTTGATTGTGCAAGTTTACAAACTAAATTATGTTCACTTGCTCCTAGAATGTCTCCATATCATATTTTGATTTTCTTTTACCACGCGGGCAAAGCCGTAGGTAACAACTAATATTGAAATAAAAGAAACATTTAAATTGATACTTTAATAAAACCACATTACAACTGACAAACCTTGAGTGTTGTATCAATAAAATTTCAGATATGTATGATAAAAACATCAAACCGGGTGCTATAAAAGTATTAATTTATTTGTTATCAGGCAATGAGTTCCAATGATTTAATTGAAATTGAAAGTCTAAAAATGATTCAATGATGAGAGAAACTACATCGACTTTTTTAATTGATCTTAGAACATGCCAAGAAATCGGCCATAACAGTATTGGACAACTTAAGACTTGAAATGACTTTTGAAGAGATCATAAGCCCCAGAAGCACAAATTCTACGTTTTCTTTAGCTGTGTAGCTGCGATAGCCAAGTAATAGGTTGCATCAAATATCTTTGAGACTTATAGGTTTTTCACACCAAGTCCAAAACCCGGTTTTCGCGAAATTATGGTTTTTCGCCGATTTACATCGAAAGCTCAAGTTTTCACATACATTTTTGGTAAACCACAAATTTTATATAAAACCTTTTGAAAACTAGCAGCAAGAATTCAAAGTTGAACTAAAGAAACAAACCTTTCGAAACATTCAGCGCTCAAATAAATGTTAACAAAACAGATAATGGCTGCTGTCAAAACAAATATTTCATTATGAAATAAATTTGATCGTGGTAAGTAATATTATTTATACAATTTCCTTACAAAATAAGAATTATTGCTTTTGTTTTTTGTTTACAGAATTAAGTCGCAGCGGACTAGGAAATTTGTGCCAAAACATTCCACAATGTGGGAATCGTTGTTCCAGTGAATAAAACCACTATCGCCCCTTGATGGAGAGCGATGCCAACATCAAGAAGATCCTCAGTACTTTGGACAAGGCAGGTGAGTCCTAAAAGGAAGAAGCCAAAAAGATAGTCAAGGAAATTGCAGTCCATCATAACAGCTTCAGTGATCGCTCTGGATGAGTGTGATTTTGGTACGAATCTAGGCCATAAGGACCTACACGAAATCTTTCAGAATCTTCTGAACCCCAATATATGTCGATTCTGAAGGCACATTTATCCAACAGAAGCAATTGTCATAAGCTTTTGGATTATTTAAAATGTTTTAAATAAAATTAATTTTTATTATAACAGTTTTGTTCGTTGTTGATTCTATGATATATTTTCTAGACAATTAGCTTCTCCTTAGTGAATTGTTTGATTCGGTTGAAGTGAACAAAGAGGATAGCTGGCAGTTCTTGTTGGTTCGTGTCGTGAGCCCATTCTACCCTTCCCAGAACTTCAGTTGAAATTCTTCTTCGAGACGAGCTAGTGTTACGGCCTTGTCTGCGCTGATATGCTGCTCTATGAAAGTACAGGAAAGGGTTATCGACTTAATGGTGTCGACGGCAAAGACAAATCCTTAAGAAAATGTTTGCACTTCAAGACTTTTTAAAAAAATGAATCTTAAGAGAATACACACCAATAGAACAACTTCATTGTGGTGATATACTGGTAGTTTTTTGTATGTTCGTATCTAAACGTTGGTTAAACCACTCAATGACGGGATCCCATTCGTTCTCTTGGAGCTCATATAGATCCTTACCTTGCTGAAAATCAACTTGATAAGTACCTACATTAGGCTAAAGTTTGTATCCTGCATTTCCAGATCCTTTATATTATCGCAGAGTATATCGAAAGTTCTGTGGCTTGTTCGGAAATGTTTTTTTCATCAATACAAAATTTGACAGCCGGTGTTAAACAAATTTAAATGTCAGATGAAAACGTGTACATGTTCGGTGTGAACGATTTTAAGGTTTTCGAAAACTTTCTGCTGAAAATCCGGTTTCGGGTTTGGTTTGAAAAGGCTATTAGTGTGTTACAGTTTAACCAAGAGAAAATTTAGGAAAATGGTCATATGAATTCCAAAAGTCACATATCAACCACTCTCATTGGTTTCTTGATTGAACACAGTTCTGTAAACCCCTTATTCCTATAACAACCAAATATTAGTTCCATTGTAAACACTAACTTTATTTTTAGGCTTACATGCAAACAAATCAGAATTATAAACTCTTATCTGCTGAAAAAAGACTATTTGAAAGCCTAAGGACATCAACTTGCAAGGTGTAACAAGTCTTCTGAGATTTGGAAACTGGTCCTGGGACTTAGTTCAAATAAACTACAAACACATTTCGAGAAATTGTTAAACTCACATGCGCCAAATAAGTTTCTGAATTAGTTTGCCAAACCTAACTTCAAAAATAATATTTTAGATACACCAATTTCAAAGGAAGAAGTGTATATATCGATACACAACCGAAAGTATGGAAAGGGCTTAGATGGTGTACCTGCAGACTTCTACATATATGGTACAGATACGCTTGTTGTATCTCTAACGACAGTATCCAACCAGATTTTTGAGGAAGGAACCATCCCAAACCAGTTCAGCGATGCCATGATTTTCCCAATCCATAAGAAGGGAAGCACTGAAGTTCGGGAAAACTAAAGAGGAGTTTCGTTTTTGAACTCGTTATATGAGACGTTTAAATTAATGGACAATCTGCTCAGTGACTTGCAAGCTGGATTCATATCACATTTTTGTACCTCGCTAGATTGCTGACTCGTTTCAATCGAGAAATAAAAACTATTTCCATTTTTCGTTGATTTTAAAGCTACGTTCCACATCGTGGATTGCGCACTGCCCTATTTTACAAGCTTTACAAGATTCGAAAATCACTTAAGTTCGGTATAGCATTGAAAAATGTATTACAAGACTACCAAAGCATCAGTGTGGAATGGCCAATGTTTTTCAAAGTAGTTCCAAACGAAATCATGAGTAAGGAAGGGCTGTGCACTCAGTCCAAGTTTTTTTGCTTTTTTTCATTGAGGATTCAGTCAAAGCATTACCAGCAGAAAGCGAGTACTGAGGCGTTTACATTAAAGCTCTTCTTTTCGCTGACGAAATTGTATTTCTCGGGTATACTCTGCAGTCAGCTAATGATAAATAGGCTTGGTAAATATTGTAAATGGTGGGACCTAGGTAGGTTGGTAGAGATGGAAATCTCAAGGCAACCTAGCCTGCAATCCAATTAGCGCTGTAGTGCGCCGTTTTGATACCAAAAACTCATTTGACCTTTGATTGAAAGGGATAGATTTATAGAGAAGCTTCATAGCGATTATGTTAGAGCCATTTTGTCGTATTGAGAAAAAAGATTAAATCTTTGTCTCAGATAGCTCATCAAGTTCGTGAAAGAATGCTTTTCCAAAGTATTTCATTTAAGTGTTTGCGAAAGCAGGACATTTGCAGAGGAAATAGATTATCGTTTTACTTTCTCTTTGGTCACTACAGCTACGGCAAAAGGTGTTGTATAAGATACCCAACTTCTCTGCATGAACTCCTATAGGCCAATGTCTGGTACAAACCGCAACAATCCTGGCTATGTCTTGCCTTGGCCTGCGTAGAAGATCGTTTGTACGGGTTTTATTATAGTTGGGCCATATCTTCCTCGATATAATGCAGTTGGGTAAATTGCTCCACCTTCGGTTTGATTCAGTTTGGTAGATAGAAAAGATTTTACCCTCCATAGCACCAAGAGGAATGTTGACCATTTCCGCAAGTGAGCTATGAAGGGCCGATCCTTGCCTGGCTAGCTCGTCAGCCCGTTCATTTCCCACGATACCACTATGGCCCGGAACCAAGATCAGGGTGACACCGAGGTTAATATTCAGGCTTGCAAGCTCATCGCGACATTGCTGGACCAATGTAAATGTGGCCTAGTTAATGGCTTTGACAGCTACCTGACTGTCTGTGAAGATAGCCGCATGGTTTGGGCTTTGTTTAAGTATCTTACATGCCTCCCTTTTTCCAGCAGTTCAGTCTGAAAAACGCTAGCAAAGTCAGGAAGCTTAAAGGATTTGGCTACATTTAGGGACTCAGAAAAAATCCCAGAACCAACTCCGTACTCCATCTTTGAGCCGTCAGTATAGATGGTTGTGTCGAAACCTATCGACACTATGTCATCCTCCCAATCTTCTCTGGATGGGAAAATAACCTTAAAACCCTTACTAAGGCTCAAAGTAGAAGTGTAGTAGTCAGTGTCTGCCAAGAAAATATCTGAGGGAATCAATTTCGTTGTGTTGCTGTTACCATAAGGTTTTGACAACCAGCTGTTTGATTCCTTCAGTCTAATAGCGCTGCAGGAAACTATGTACTTAATAAAAGGTCGATTGGTAGAAGATCCAAAATAACGTTTAAGGCGTCCGTTGGGCAAGTACGCATGGCCCCTGTGGTGCCCACGCAAGCTGTTCTCTGAACCTTCTTTAGTTTATCAATATTATAGGCTTTGCTAAGAGCAGGTCACCACACAATCGAGTCATATTTTAAGATTAGGCGTACTACAGCTGTGTACGTCCATAAAATCATCTTCGACTGAAGTCCCCACTTTTTGCCCAAAGTTTTGCTGCAGGCGTAGAAGGAGACACAGGCGTTTTTAACCCGTACTTCAATATTTAGTTTCCAGTTTAGTTTAGGGTCGAGTATAACTCCCAAATATTTTGCACTGGAAGACAATGATAGGATTTGACCGTTAAGTCGAGGTAGCGTGAAGGGCGTTCCTTTAGTTTTGGTGGTAAAGAGTAACAGTTCAGTTTTAGTTTGGGTAACTCCTAGTCCACAACTCGTGGCTCAGCTGCTAACTTTCTTAAAAACTGACTCCGTGATTTCACTTATCACAGAGGTGTACTTTCCTGACACCAATAGCACCAAATCATCCACATAGGCTACCGCTTTCACTCCACATCTCTCTAATTTAACGAGAATTGTATCCATGACCAGAAGCTATAGAAGAGGCGAAACAACACCACCCTGGGGTGTTTCCCTACTCACGTGTTTTGTTGCGATTGTATTGCCTAGAGTGGCTCGAATCTTCCTACCACTGAACATGGAAATAATCCATTCTCGAATGAAGTCTTCTACACCGAACTTAACGAGCAATTCTTCTATGGATTCTGTAAGGATGTTGTTAAAAGCACCTTCTATGTCTAGGAAGGTGGAAAGAGTAAATTCTTTATAATGGATTGTTTGTTCTACAGTACGCACTACCTCATGGAGGGCAGTCTCCGTAGATTTGCCCTTAAGATAAGCATGCTGAGAGCTTTCGAGAGGTCGTCCAACTAGGATTTCTCTAATATGGTAATCAAGAATGCGCTCCAAGGTCTTAAGCACAAAAGATGTTAAGATTATTGGTCTGAAATCCTTCGCGGATTCATGACCTCGCCCACCCACTTTCGGGATAAAAATTACTTTGACCTGGCTCCACGACATGGGCACATGTTTGAGAAGCAGACATCCTTTGAAAATTTGTTCCAGCCATGGAACTGCAAAAAATTGATGGCCCACAAAATATTTTCTCTGGTTATAACGGAATTGACTTGCTCCACATGAGCTACGTTTAGCTCTGTGGTTTCAAGCAATTCGGGGTTATCACTCTCGCAATTCGGAAAGTGCGTCTTCATCAGTAGCTCAAGAGATTCGGCTGGAGAGGCTGTCCAGGTAGATTTAAATAAATCCAAAGTGATGGTTTTTAAGAATGGCAGAGGAAGATCATCTTCGAAGCTGTATCGGATTCAATTTTATTTTATGCGACTCAAGCGTGGGAAGGTCGGAAGGAAAAACTGCTCAGATTTTACATAAAATCGATCTCGATATGCCAAGTTATCGTCTTCCAAAGAAAGTAGTTTTTCAAACAATCCAATCCCAAAGAGGATGATTTAAAGACTGGATAGAACTAGCCGAGCAGGTTAATGTTGACCTGAACTTCAACATTACCTCATGGAAACCGCTTAATAGCTCGTCTGGATGAAGCCTCAAGAGAACAATGCACGGAGATAGCCAAAAGTTCACTTCACCGTATAATTTACAGTAGACTAGACTACGATCTCCGGAGAAGAAACTACTTCCATGACATGGAGTGCATGTTCCTGTTAAGATGATAACTCCATAACCTGAAGTACATTTCTCACAGCTAGGACTTACCAATATTATGAAACCTGTGCAACTTGAATGAGCCTTCTACAGGAAATTGCTTTTTCTTTTCTTAATCTGTTTAAAGCTATAATTTTAGTTGTCAATCCATGGAATTTTTGTTAATTTTTCTTTTTCTTAAATGAAGTTCCTGAGAAATATGGAATGCACAGAAAATGATAAACTCAAAACTTTTCGTTCTAAAAACACAAGTAATTGGACTCATAGCCTTATAAAGAAATCTGGTGTATTCGAAACCATACAAAATCCATACATTACCTTTACAAGAGTTAACTATCCCATAAAATAAACAAAGCAAGAAGAAAAAAAGAAAAGAAATAATGTCCTTTCGTGTCCTGTGATTTTAATAAGAAACAAACAATAAGTTTTGTGTTTGTTGGTCAAAAAAAAAGAATGAAACAGGTCCAAATAGGTATATTAAAATTCAAAACACAACATGTACCTAATATTTTTCCAGTTTCATTTAAATAGCACAACAGCACAACAAAAACGATGACTATGAGGGATGTGACATCTTTGTTCCTAACACAAAAAGCCCTATAATTATACACTCAGTATGCCTATCATACACAATTTTTGTGCAAAAATCTCAAAGGATCTAGTAATTAACTTGCAATCCAGAGGGCCTGTACATAATATTCTTTATGCGTTTTCAGTATACGTTAATGTATACAATATTGGATCAAACACACACACACACACACAAACCTACAAATATCCGTCCTATTTCTCATCGGGCACAGTAGGTAGGACTCATTATTATATTTTTTTTTCGTCTTTATTTTCATATTTAAAACATCAAAATAGTAGTATATAGATATGTGTGTACATATATATATACAAACAAAAAAAGGACAAACTTATGGCACAGTGTTTACACAAAAAGATGAATAAGGCTTTAGGTATACTCGTATACTATAAGGCACTGCAGCAAACTGTGCAGAATGATGCTATTCGAAAGAGGGTTTTTGTGAATTGAGGTCGATGTGTAAATATTTGCAAGAGGTAATGGATGTTTACTCTAAGGTTTTCCCCTATGGCCTGACCAAAGCCATCAAATGACAGCTCAAGGATGCCTCGCCTCGCTTCGATTCGCCTAGCTTTGGCAAAAAGATGCTTATTTCCTTGAAAATTCTATTCAAACATGAACTCTTTCGATTGAACAGCATATAACACCATAAGCCTTTTAAACACACACTCATTCACATACAAACAAATACACCTACACACTCACATTGATAATAACACCTAAAAATATAGGGTTCTTGTAGGCGTTCGGTCTGTCTCACCGTTGCGTTTTGTTGGATTCTGAGTTGTGACTTAACGTTGCCTGAATGTATATAACTTAAGTGATGATTGGTGATGGAATATAGAAATATGGGTTTGAGAAAATATGACAGCATCATTTGGCATAATACAAAAAATAAAGGACTCTTGGAATCCTTTTTGGAATGAAACCAATCTTTCTATTCATGGGAAATATTCAAAAGATGTTGTTTTTTGCTGACGTGACAAACTAATGGCACGCACCACACACACCACACACAGCAGAGCATCATCATCATTTAAGGGAATTGTGTTTGTTTAGAGAGTCCTTTGAAGGATTTTAGAAGTCTCTGGTATAGCCATAAGAGTTAATATTCAATAAACATAATCAAAAAGTGAATCAAAGGCAGTATCTAGTCGAGCTATGTATTTAGGTACATTACTTATGTATTTATCTGTATATAAACAACATGTAAATTCTTCTATAATTTAGCAGAGCAACATAGCTTGCTTCGTCATTAAATTGAACAGGAGACGACATTAGCACTACTTTCTTTGAAGTGTCCTAGAAAATTATGAATATTTCATTGATATTTCTTTTGTTTTCGAATGTTAAAACGGCCTACAACACGATCTTATAGACTTGAGACATCATATGTATAAAAGATTTTTACAATAGTTAAATTCTATCAATTAAAATTTAAAGGGTAAAGTTAGCAGTTTATGGAGAAGAAAACATCTGCACTCCTAAATTTTAAGGATCTTTTCACCTAAACAATATGAAAATCAAAGAATATCATACATTTAATCAAAATTTCTTACGACAAAAATTTAAATTTATTTCTAATAATTTATTTATAATAAAGTCAAACCTGTGAATTCAATACGATGATTTTGGAAGATCCATAGAATATTCGAAATTGTGTCCTTTTATAGCTGTTTCTTGACTTCTTTCTTCTTCTTTTCTAAAAGAAAAATGAAAAAATTATAACGATTTTAATTAAAGGAATACACTTATTTTTTATAGTAGGTAAAGTAAAAACAATGTTAACAAGAAGTTTCTAAGTTTGGAGATTTCATAGAAACGATTTGTTTCGTTTAAGAGCCTTCCCTTTCTATTCGTTCCCGTCAGTCAATATATTTCAAAATTTTACAAAGCATGTATAGTCGAACTTTGCTTTTACACTTCAGAATTTGCAGAAAGTAGTTATCTTAGAGCAAGCGTCAAACTACGACCAGAGGCTCATCAAAAGAGCATGTGTTAGTTGTTAGTAAAAAAAAAATAATACAATTATAGCCTAACACACGCACAAAATACAAAACATAATGAATATTTAACTATTACAGAACTTTACAGAATAAAAAATAAGTTAGTTATGTAGAAGTCAATATGTCAATATGCCATTTTTAAGGGTTGAGGGTAAGGCTATTTTCGCAACACCAAAATGTGAATCTATCAATGTCGGCTTGTAAAAGGATACGATCTTAAGTGGACTTAAATGTCCATGTCACCAGAAAACTAAGAACTTCAGTTCATCACAGGATGAATAGAAAAGGACCAATATGGCTTCCTTGGGGAACCCCAGATTGTGGAACAAAAGGTTCAGAATTACAATTTCTAAATTTTACTTCATAGCATCTGTTTTTTTTTTATAATAAGCGCACACTCAAGGGGATATATTACCCTTATTATGTAGAGACAGTGTGAGCACTAGGAAAGGGAGAGATGGGTTGAAAGGAGATGTCGGTGCACATTGGTTTTGAATTCCTGAATATTGCAATAGCTGGGAAAGACAGAATGTGGCAAGGCATTCCACATTCGCATAGTACGGCTAAAGAACGAATCTCTCTACTTGACACTACGACCGCAGTTGAGCTCTAGGGTATATTGATGAGCATTCCTAGAAGCGCGAGTATTACGGTTGAACTGTTTAAGGGGAGGAATGCAGCTGGCTATTTCTCTAGAGCATAAACCATTAAAAGAACGGTAAAAGAGGGTGAGACAAGAAACATTTCGACGATGTTCAAGTGAACATAAATAAATGATCTTATGATGGTAATATCACCAATCAATCTAAATGCTCTACGTTCAATACTATCCAAAAGGCTAAAGTAAGTTACAGAAGCGCCAGCCCAGAGACGGGAGTTATACTCAAGTTTTGCACGTATATAAGTCTTGTAAATAGCAGCCAGATCAGATTATTAGAAAAAAACTTCTTGTATCGCCTAAGAAAACCTAAACATCTTGCGACATTTTTGGCGACATGGCGTAAATGATCGTTCCACAAAAGGTGGTTGGTGATACACATACCGAGAATATCGAGATATTCAATTTCCTTGATGCAATGCCATTTATAGATAATGGAAAAGGGGGTATATTTCGCTTTAACGATACAAGACAGCATTGCGTTTTCGAAGCATTAAATTCCACGCGGTTTCTTATTCCCCATTGTACAATGCTGTTTAGGTCGGAATTTAATGAGCTTGTCATATTTTGTCGTTGCAGTTCCACATCCGAAGAAGAGGGGTGTGAATCTGAAAACGAATATGAAAAGCTAAGAGTACTATCGTCAGCGAAACAATGTATTGGATTAGATGTTGCAGACAGGAGATCATTAATAAAAATGAGAAAGAGTGTTGGAGATAGAACAGATCCCTGGTTCACACCAGCATTTATTTTGTGGTTTTCAGACTTCAATCCATCCAATACAACTTGTATTGAACGATTCGAAATGTAATTACTAATCCAATGAAGAAGGGATTCATGAAAACCGAAAGCACGCATTTTTGATAAGAGAGTCTGATGCCAAACCCTTTCAATTGGTTTGATCCAAGCTAAGAAAAATTGTGGAAAACCAAGAGCTTTAAGTTTAAAGAAATAGTTCCGTTGCTAAGTTATTCAAGAGCTTTAGAAAAGTCAGTGTATACAAAGTCAACTTCATAATCTTGTTTTAAAGCGTTTGACCGTAATGTTCGAGGATGTTAGGATATTTGTAACGGTTGATCTTTTTCTCACAAAACCATGTTGCTATTTGCAAATGAGACTTTTACTAAAAAATGATACACTTGTTCACAAGATTTAGGAATGCTTTGCAATGATCCTGTTTGTTATATCCACCCTGTTACCTTTCTTAAAAATTGGTGTTAGAAATTACTTCTTCCATACAGTGGGAAATTTGACTGTTTTTAGAGACAGTTTGAATACTAACGTAAGGGGTTCAACTAAAGCATTACTACACTCTTTAAATACTATTGGGGGAACACCAACGGGACCGGCTGAACAGTCATCATTAAACGCGGATAAAATATCAAGGACCTTACTCTGTAGCGCAGGGATGTTACAACAGCTAGTTTTCGAAAAGGAGTGAAGATTATGAATACACACTTTATCAAATTTTTCCGAAAGAGTTACAGATATCAACAGTTTTATCTAACGAAAGGTTCTTGTAAGTAAAGTTAACTGGAAAGCCATCTAATTTTTCTTTAAGTTTCCAAACTTCTAAAATTTTTTAGGATTCTCTTTTAAAGAGATGCCCATATCAGTAACATAGCTAGCATATTAAAATTTTGAAAGAGACTTAAATTCGTTAAAAAGTTCAACATAAAAGAGAAGTTGATTGGAGCCAGAGTGTTGAAATACGTTTTCCATGCCTTATTTCTTTTGTTACGCAGTAAACGCAATTCTTTCGTGTACTAAGGATGCCTAAAGTTTGTATTTCTTGATTTCTTTAAAGGTACATTATTTTCTAAACACGTATTAAGGATCTTATAATCTTCTTTAAAAGTATTTAGTTGTTTTTATAAAAGAAAGTTGACAACTGGATTTTTCAAAAACTATCGAAATATAAAAGATTGAACAATGCAAAGGGGTTTTTTTGACAGAGAGTGCTTGGGATCTGTATGGCTATATGCCGATCACGAACCGGAACCTCTCTATAGAATGTGACTTTGATGGCTCATATTTTCTATAACTGGGCTTCGGTTAAGAATATGCACATACTGACAAAGAACATGAAAGAATAATCGGATCCTTGGGCTCTATCAGCGAACCAATGTCAGAGCCTTCAAGGGATAAGATGGGATTGAATTTTTCTGACACTACCAAGGGCATTACTAGAGAACACGTCAAAGGAAGGAAAAACTTTAAAACTGCCCCAATAATCTTGTATATTTTAAAACGAATTACGAGGGGTTGCCCCAGATGGAAAAAGGATTGGGTGATGGCTACAGCCAAATGTGTACCTAGAACCAATACCTCTCCTTTCAATCCGGAGACGGAGACCGTAAACACAGGACATTATCATGGCAGTCGTGGAAAACAATGCCAATCACGGGGAGTCTAGAATTCTTAGCTGTAAAGATATGAAACGTAGAATAAAACGGGAGGCTGAAAGGATTGTTTGGCGACTTGCTAAAATCAATCCTGAAACCTAAGCAAACACCGACAAGTGACAGAAAGGCAAAACCAACAAGGGGCCAACTATCTATAGGAAGGCCATCTTACACCTATTGAAACCACAACCATCGACGAGCTTCTCAAAAAGACCGAAAAATACAAACTAGTTTCCGAATAGCTTCTTGTCCATTATGAGGAAAAGATCCAAGGTAATTTTCGCCCGAAATGTCATCAAGTTGTCACGTAAAGGTTGACGGAAGAAAATCGAGAGCTAATAGAGCTAAGAATCCCGGAAGTATTGGTTGATTGCTATTTAATTTAAAAAAATATTTTTTTGGACGATTTTTTTTTTTTTATAAACTTAAACATGAGATTTAATGTAAACTCACTATACGCATTCTAAAAGTGTCAAATCGCAATAAAAATGAAATCAATTCACAGGTCTATTGCTTTAAATAATTCGGTTATCAAATGTTCTTGACGTTTGCACGGATTTTATGGTAATGTTTACCGTCTTTTTAAAAAAATATAATTTATTATAATTATTTCAAAAATGACACTAGGTATAAAATAAATATTTCTAGTCTATCGGAGTAATTAGCCAAATCAATTTTTGTTGACCTAATGCTCACTTAAAACATCACCCGTGGTTTGTTGGAAAATCTATCCATAGTATAGTAGGATTTTACACGAATAACATAACAATATCCATGGTATGAATAACACCGATAAAAGTTAGAGCAGAATCTTACTATGGATGGGTTTTTGACATTTATATGAGCCTCGAATGGATCTTATGTGATTTCGTTCTTAAATGTTGGTACGATTGATATTGCATCAGTTATTCGATGGCTCTGTTCGTTTAGTAGTTGCTCATTTGAAATCATGGCGTGTTTTCCATTGGGGGAAAAAATCAATCTATTACTGTTGATTTTATTTAATTTTGTTAGTGAAAATGGACTTACTGGGCTTATTTTGCAAGAAAATAGAAAACATAATTAAGTTTTGCTATGTTTCCATTTGTCCATTTCATTAGTTTCAGTTAGTTTTTTTTTGCCAAGCTAACTTAAACTTTTGATTTTCACAAAGCTTTCTTCTATTTGTGTCTATTTTTAAATTATTATTCTGACAGATTTTCTTTCAGTTGTACCAATTTTTAAATATAAAAATCTGGCTACTGCGGAACGTTTTGTTGGCAGTTCTAAAAAAAACCATTCATTAAAAGGCTGGGATGCAACCCACACTGATAGCTTTCCTCCTGTGCCTGTCCTTGAATTTTTCTAAAACTTTAACAAAATGTCAACCATATTTTGTGTTTTTTTCTTGTGTATATTGATTTTTGTATTTTGTAAAAAAAAGTTGTCAATTGAATTTATTTTAATTAAAATATAATTACCAACCATATTTTTTTTGACAGGAGGAAATCTTCAAAAGACACTTGGCAGCATTCGACACCAAGTAGTGTGGGACTTTAAACCACTAAAACCATCTCTTCATCAGGACTAATCTTGAATAATCGACTTCCGATTTTTCTTTCTTAATTTTGTACAATCACTTTGGGGGAAGTTTAAACTTTTAATACTTTATCATGTTTTTTTAGACCATAAGCTCATGAGGCTTGGTTCTTCTTAATCTCCGAACGTGGTTTCTTATATTCAAGACGGACTCCATTTCAAAATTAGTATGATTTTGCAGTCTCTGGTTGTGCGATACAGCGTATTTTTTAACAACTTCTGTAACCATTTCTATTTGTAAGTCACGATGTATAGATCGGTATTTCTTATGTACCAAGGTGCATTAACTATTCCATGAAGGACTTTGTTTTGGAATTTTTGGATGATTTCGGTATTTGTTTTCTTTTTACAGCCCCATAATTGGATTCCATAGGTCCAAACAGGCTTTAGTACTTGATTATACATTATTATTTTGTTTTGGATTGATAAATCAGAGTTGTTACCAAGCAACCAGTACATTTTTCTATATTTCAAGTTAAGTTCTTCTCTTTTCTTTTTGATGTGCTCTTTCCACTTAAGCTTTGCATCCAAAGTTTGATTATTAATGATTATTGGGATATTGTTTATCTTTTTATTTGTAAAGTTTATATGTGAAGATTTTGTTTCATTGAGTTTGATACGCCATTTTCCGGTCCAAGCTCTCACTGTGTCGACGGCATTTTGTAGGTTTACTGCTGCCTTAGAGACACATTTGTCGGGTACAAAAATTGCGATATCATCTGCAAAAGTAGCCATTACGGTGTGATTACCAACTGGAATATCCATTGTGTATAGTAAATACAGGGTAGGACCTAGGATACTTCCTTGTGGTACACTGGTTTCTATTTTCTTCAATTCCGAGTATTCTTGATCGTACCTTACTCTAAACAATCGGTCTGAGATGTACGATTTTAATATTTCAAAGTACTGCCTGGGAAGATCCCTTTGCAATTTGTACTCAAGTCCCTCATGCCAAACCTTGTCAAAAGCTTGAGCAACATCTAAGAAAATAGCTGAACATACTTGTTTTTCTTCTAATGCGCTTTCTATTACATCCGATATTCTATGAACTTGGTCTATCGTGGAATGTTTGTTTCTAAAGCCAAACTGATAGTTTGGGATTAACCTTTTTTCTTCTATGATTTTGCTAAGTCTCTTCAGAAGCAGTTTTTCAAAAACTTTTGCCATAATTGGTATAAGCGATATTGGTCTGTAAGCCGTCACTTATGTAGGTGGTTTACCTTGCTTTGGTTTGACAATTACTTCACCAATTTTTCAATGGTGCGGGACATACCGCTGCTTAAGGCAGGCATTTATTATATATTGGAGTTTTATGAAGGCTTTCAATGGCATTTCTTTCATAACCTGATTAGTAATTAGATCGTAACCTGGTGATTTTTTATTTGGTAGTTGATGTAAACACATACTTTTTATTTCTTAAAGTCTTACAATTGGTATTTCACTTTCGTCTATCTTATCAACAAACTGTAAGTTATTTTCAGCCGCGTTTGATGTGTATGGCTTAAAAACATTTGCAAGATGTTCTTTCGGGTTACCGATCCATTTCCCATCTTGAGAGTTCAAGGGAGAGTTTTGTAACTGCGGACTTTTCAGGCGCTTAGCTGCTTTCCATAGCGAAAAATCAGTTAAAGCATAAGTTGTTAAATTCCTTAGGAATGTACTGAGTGAATCATTGTTGAATTTGTAAATTTGTTTTTTTAAGATTGCTGCTTATACGGTTAAACGTTGTTTTATCATATGGAAATCTCTTATCTCTAAAGGATATTTTATTTAATTTTGTCTTCTATTAGAAAATGTTGGAGTACTTTCTTCAGCGGCCTGTTGCACATCAGCAATAAATTGTTCCACTTTATGGTCATTTTGCTCGATTGTATCCATGGGAGATCTTAAATTTATAAAACTTAAAAGCCTTTCTCTAAAATCATTCCAGTTTGTTTTCTTATTCACAAGCTTTGGATTACTTTTTTCTAGTACTTCCGTTTCACTTAGTGATAGAATCACTGGAGTATGATCTGATGACAGGTCATAATTACCTTCGACACTAATGCGATTTCGTTTGATTCCTTTAGCTATGAAAAAGTCAATAAGGTCTGGTATTTTGTTAGTATTGGAAGGCCAGTAAGTTGGCGACCAGGAGGAATGGAATTTGCAATTGTATTTACGGCCTGCTTGGAAAAGTCTTTTGCCTTTTGTTGATATAAGTCTTGAACCCCAAAGGGTGTGTTTCGCATTGAAATCTCAGCCAACAAGAAAGTTATGCCCAAGTAGATTAAATAAATCTGTATAGTCATCTTCTGTCGGGGAGCGTCTTGGTGGGCAGTATATAGCTGCTATCTTAAACTCTTTCTTTTTCATGCCAATACTAATATTTTTGAATATTATAAAATAATTTCGATTTTAAGATCTGCTTTTTTTAACGAGATTTTTGGTCGAAATTCACTTTGTACCAATTTTAGAAGCTTTTCTTAAAACTTTGTATTTCTTATAAAAATAAATAAAAATTGGTTGAACGAAATTAATTTGAAGTCAATATCTTTTATTGTTAACGAGATATCGATTAACGAGCATTAATTTTTACCAAATTTGTGTACTTCTTTTTGTGTGAAAAACTGACTATTGGATTTTTATAAAAAATTTACTGAATGTTGAAAAAAATATTTTCTGTGAGACAAAAACAGTTTAAAACTTCTATTTTTAAATTTTGGAAAGATATTTGAGTGGAAAATCAATTTTTACCAACTTCTCGTATTGATTTTTAATTTTTTATAAGAAAACTATATTTGCAATTCTCCAGAATTTTTCGTCGGTGAGATTTTATTGTACTGACGTACTGACGTACGAACGTACATACACACGATCTGACATCTCCCTAAAAATCACTTATTTCGAATCTAGAGATCTTGAAACGTCGAGAAATGTCAAAATTATCAATTCGATAAATATACACGATTACAATAACTTCCTTTGGGAAGTCAACAATTACTGAATATTGAAATCACATTTTTTTTTATAAGATGCAATTAGTATTTAATATCTTTAATTTTGGAAAAGATATTTGAGTTGAAAATCATTTTTTTGTGTTTTAATATTTTGTACAAAAAACTGTCCATTCCACACATACATTTCGTTAAAAATCTTTGGTTTAGATTCTAGGGTCCTTGAAACGTCGAGAAATGTCAAAATTTTTAATTTGACAAATCGGACCGATTGCTATAGTTTCCTATGGGAAGTTAAAAAACCTATGAAAAGTTTGACATGAATTTTTGAAAGAAACTTCCAAGGCTTTTAACAATTTGGCAATCATCCCAATTCCGTATCTTCCGTATATGCGACCCACACTGATAACTTCCCATCCCGTCTGTCGATTTGTCTTGCTTCTAAGTTTGTCTATATGTACTCGT
The DNA here is from genome assembly GCF_945859685.1 of Eupeodes corollae. Lineage (NCBI taxonomy): Eukaryota > Metazoa > Arthropoda > Insecta > Diptera > Syrphidae > Eupeodes > Eupeodes corollae. Next base: position 101,719,119 of record NC_079149.1, read on the forward strand.
ACCAATTTTTACCAAATTTGCGTACTATTTTTTGTAGATTTTATTTTTTATGAAAAAACTTTATGAAAATTACTGAACATTAAAAACAATATTTTCTGTGAAATAAAATAAGTTTGAAGCTGATATTTTTAATTTTTGAAAAGCAATTTGAACCGAAAGTAAATTTTTACCAAGTTTTAGTATTGTTTTTTTTAGGGTTCTATTTTTTGTAAAAAAACTGTCAATTTGAATTTTTTAAAAATTTTACCAAATGTTGAAAATAATATTTTCTATAAGATAAAATTAGTTTGAAGCCAATATTTAAAATTTTTGAAGAAATATTTGAGTCAAAAGCCAATTTTTACCAACTTTTATACATTTTTTTTAGGTTTTTATTTTTTGTAAAAAAAACTGTCAATTCGATTTTTCTCAAAATTTGTCCAAATGTTGAAAACAATATTCCTCATAAGATCAAATAAGTTTGAATCCTAAATTTTAAGTTTTTGAAAAGATATTTGAACCGATATTCAATTTTTACCAACTTTGAGTAATGTTTTTTTAGATTTTTATTTTTTATAAAAAAAACTGTCAATTAGATTTTTCTCAAAATTTTATCAGATATCAAAAACATTATTATTCGTTGCACAAAATTGTTTTGGAGATGAAATCAGTCGTAAAATTTTGGAGGTGACAAATTTATTTTTTCAGTTTTATTTATTTATAAAAAAACCGTTATATTAATTTTTTTCAAAAAATATACTTGTTTGGTATCACATTACAATATATTATATAAAATTTAATTCAAGTCTCTAGCGTTTTTGGTTCGTAAGATATTTAGGGTTAACCAAAATTTTCACCTTTTTTTCAAACTGCTATGGTAAAAAAACCACCCACGCAATTTTCTTGAGAGCCCTTTCTGCATCTTTCTGCCTTATTATCTGTATAACAAAATTTATTTGAAGTCGATATCTCTTCTGGTTCTTGAGCTATGGACGACGAAAAAAACGTCGCGAACGTACGGACGTACGGACGTACAGACGTACGGACGTACGGACGTACGGACGTACGAACGTACGTACACACGCACGCACAGACATCTTTCTAAAAATCTTTTATTTCGACTCTAGAGACCTTGAAACGTCGAGAAATGTCAAAATTTTCAATTTGACAAATCGGACCCATTACAATAACTTCCTATGGGAAGTTAAAAAGTCCATACAAAAAAGTCGGTCACTTTATAGAAAAATAATTTTTGAGGTTTTCCCATATCACAGGAAACCCGGAATATATAAAAATACAGGAACAAAAACGTTTTCTAGTTCTTATCACTCAATAAAACTGCCAGAAAGTTGAGCTAAGTATAAAAGTATCATAACCATGGCTAAAAGATTTCACTTCACATTATAAAAAAAAAAAAAACAAAATAAACAATTAAGGTTTTTATAATTTATGAATAATTTTCTAATAATAACTCATGCTTAAAACTGCTAAAAACAAGGAAAGGAAACCAACAAAAATGATCCTCCTAAGAATTCAAATTTTAAAACTCTTCCACGAATTGTACCTTCATACCTAGATTTATACACATACATTTAGTTTCTAGGAAACTTTTTATGACTAAAAAATTATATTTAAGAGCTTTTTTAATTCTAAGAATGTTGGGATTTTCTATTTAAATTTTATTTATAAAAATATAAATCACACCCAAATGGTGTTATTTCCTTTTAACTAAAAACCTAATGTTTTAAACTGAATTGAATAATGAAACAGCATAAAGTCCCTGATGCAATAGGATAAAATATTTCAAAAGCAAAAATGATGTATTTACATTTAGAAAAGACATTTAGAAATAATATGGCGTAGGTAAAAATAGAAGCACTATAGCTGCAAGCAATGTCTGTCAATAAAACCATCAATATTTTATCAAAACGTATTCAATCGTGTAAAGTGTAATTTTGGAAATATACTATTCAATGTGGAATATCACTCATTCGCACACATTTGAAAAGAAAATATACAATTCATTATTTTTAAGTGATTTAGAGAGAGTAACAATTTATAAACTGACAAGTAAATGTAAACCAATGAAAAATTGATTTCAAATCAACACATTATTCTACAACAAAAACAAAAATTAAGTTGGAAATATCTTACTCAAAAACCGATACAAAATTTAAAATCTATAAGCAGAGGTTTTGTTTTTCTTTTTTCAAAGTTTACGTATGAAGTGTTTTAACATTTTGAAAATACTGGAAAGTACGGAAAATTACACTACTGTCTTGGCAAGATTGTGAATATGTAGGCATTCTTTCCCTAAAATGAATCTTTTTATAGCTGATTGAAAGGAAAACTTTAAAATTAGTGTCCAAAAAAATATCAAGTACAAAATAAGCCGTTTTAAAAAAACATGAATTCACTAAAAATCCTTATCAACAATTTACTTCCAAATATGATGACCGGCTACTGCTAGTATAAAATTGTGGACACTTAACAAAAATAAGTGTATTTCACACAAAAATATTTTTAAATGACTCGAAACATACTGAAAAATATTTTTTGATCCATCCCAGAATTCGAGAAGTTATCAAAGACATGAATGGTATATGGTCTTGCAACTGTATTCATTTTGAGTTTTGTCGTTTTTGTTGCCATGCTGCGTTTATGTAGTTGTCAAGGATTTTTGGATTTTTTATAAGACCAACGTCATAAACATCTATATCACAAAAACTTGGATCTATCGGATGTACGAAAACTGTTAATTCTGTCCAAAAACTTACTGACTGCGAAATAATACAGTAGATGTAATTTTTCTGATACTATTAACAAAAGTTTCTGAAAGAATGAATTTCTGGATTTTGAGAAAAGTTAAGTCATAATTTTTTAGGTGTTGTTGCCGTTGATACATTGTATGTCAACACACTGTTCTAAACAAAAATTGTCCCTCCCATCTAAAAGGGGGAACTCCACATCCCATGCTTTTTTTCCTTTTTTTGGCTCAATATTCTTACTCCAGCGGTATGGTATATCTTTTGACAAATTTATTTTGACAATGTTATTTTAGTAATAGTTCTAGGATTTTTCTAATTTTTGAACAATAGTATTCTGAAAGCAGTTACATCTACAGACACAGGTTCAAGTTGTAGGTAATGTATATGAATCGTAAAACATGATTGCATTAAAAAAAATTGTTATCCAGGACAAACAATACCAATAAGTCAAAAAGCACGATAATTTCTAGGTTTATCTGATATTCATGAACTTGAATATAAGGCTAACATTTATAGAAAAACATTGATAATTATGTGAAACATGTGTATATTACAACAGAGTTGTTTTAGGAGTTGTGGAGTCAGTAAAAAGTTGTTGGAGGAGAACAAAATGCTAAAGGATAGGTTTAAAAAACAAGCTTTTTCTGAAAAAATGGGAATATTATTGTGTGTTTAAGGCTAGGGTTATGATTTGGTTGATAATTTGCAGACGAGCGGACGAGCTTCACTTTCAGTAAATCAAAATATTAAAATCCCTTATGCAGATAAAGTTCCGAACTTTAGAAACAATCGACCAGCAAAATTATCACGTTTGGTCTCACATGTCAGGCAGGTTATCATCACTAATGCTAACACTGATGCGATTGTGGTCTGCAAAATATGTCAGAAAAGTAGAAACCGTGTAAAAGTTTTACTAAACACTTTAAAATTTGCAAAAATATATATCGAGCAAATTAAAAGTGTAGTGTTTCGCAAATTTTTTAAATACATATTTCAATGGCTATTGAATTGTAGGTTATTCATTTACGATATCAAAGTTAAAATTGCTATGATGCCGATGGATTAAAGATCATTTCTAAAATCAGACATTATTAAAATTGGGATTAATCAACGCATTAACCTTTAAATTTTAAATGTATGTTCTTTGGTAAATTCGTCAAAATTATAAAAAAAATTGCATATGACCTTGTTAACTATTTTGTACTTCCTCATTTTCAAAACGGTTCTATATTTAACTTCCCATAGGAAGTTTTTATATCCGACCGATGTGTCGAAATGAAAATTTTGACATTTCTTGACGTTTCAAGGTCCCTAGAGTCAAAATAAAAGATTTTTAGAGAGATGTCTGTGCGTGCGTGACGTACGTTCGTACGTCCGTAATTTCGGGGATTTTTGTTCGTCGTCAATAGCTCAAGAACCAGTAGAGAATCGACTTCAAATTAATTATGTTATACAGATAATAATGCAGAAAGATGGAGAAAGGTCTCTCAAAAAAATTGAGTTTGTGGTTTTTTACCATAGCAAAAAAACGTGAACATTTTTGTTAACCCTCAATATCTCACTAACCAATAACTCTAGAGACTTGAATTAATTTTTATATTATATATTGTAAGGTGATACCAAACATGTATATTTAAAAAAAAAAACAAGTAACGTTATTTTTATAAATAAATAAACTGACAAAAAAAATATTTGTTACCGAATATCTTACGAACAAAACATGATTTTATCTCCAATACAATTAAATGCAACAAAAATAACGTTTTTGACATCTGGTTACATTTTGAGGAAAATCGAATTGATAATTTTTTTTTTATAAAAAATAAATATCTAAAAATACATTACTAAAAATTGGTAAAAGCTGATTTTCGGCTCAAATATCAAAAAGTTATTGGCTAAAATAATTTTGCCTTGTAAGAAATATTGTTTTCATTATTCAGTAAAATTTTGAGAAACATTGAATTGGTTTGTTTTGTACAAAAAATAAAAACCTAAAAAAAAAACAATACTAAAACTGGGTAAAAATTTAATTTCCACTCAAATATCTTTTTAAAATTTGAAAATATTGGCTTTAAACTATTTTTATCTTACAGAAAATATTGTTTTCAACATTCAGTATATATATTAGTTGTAGTTTTTAAATTTTTAAGAATAATTCAACTGACAACTTATTTAACAAAACACGGAAACTTACAAAATTTTAAGCAAAATGGGATGGGAAGTTATCAGCGTGTTTCGCAATCCAGTCTCTGTTTTGGTTAGTTTTCGACAGTTTAAAACAAACTATTAGTTTCAAATGAAAATTTTTCTTACATATTACCGAAAAGCTTTTCAATATTCTAAATATCGGTTGCAAAGTTTATTAATTGGTTAGGTTAAACAAAAAGAACAATTGCTTTGCAATATAACAAAACTTTTTAATTTACGAAAAAGTTTTTGCACTTTACAAATTTGAGTTTGGTGAAACGTATTTTGCAATGAGCAAAATTTTCCAATTCAGTAGTTTCTTCTTTACAAATTTGGTTTCGGTGAAACGTAATTTGAAAACTAAAAAGTGTTTAGTGAATCGGAGCCCAGGGCAGGAAGTGCAATAAGTAAAACTATCTTATTCTGGTTATAGTCAGATTAGTCTATAATATTGTAAGAACAATACGTTTAACAGCCGTTGGTATTATCATTGTCAAGAACTGTTTAACAATTGATTATCTTTAGAAAACATCAAGATCTCCTTACTCTCAAATTTGTAACGCTCAACGGACTCACATAAAAATATAACATTGTCTTAAGAAATTTATTATTATTATTTATTTAATATCAATTAGAGTTTACAATCTCAAATAGACTAATGAAATTTTTAAAATATTTGTTGAATCATTATAAAATAAAAGCTTTATATAAAAAAAATTACAATTATTTAATTACATTTTTCAATTTGTTAAAAAGTACAAGTTTAACATATTTTTGAATGAGTTTCAACTCAAATGAAAATTTAAATCTATATTAAGTGATACATTATTAATCTCCCTAACACTGCGAGTTATGGGTTCATTAAACGCATAATTTACTCTATGAACGTTTTCCCGGAATAATGTTAGAATTCTTAGTTCTCTAGAAGGAGCGTAAAGATCAATAAACGATAATAAATAAGGACAATCAATATGATATGATAAAATATCTCTGACAAAATGTATGGCAAACATCTTACGGCGATTTTCTAATGTCTGCATACCAATAAGCTGACATCTAACGTTATACGAAGGCATTTCAATGTTCCGGCCTAGTTTGTGTACTACAAATCTTGTAATTTTTTTTTGGACATTTTTTCTTCTTGTAATATGAACATTGTAATGAGGATTCCACACTACGCAGCAATATTCAAGGATTGATCTAATATAAGCCACATAAAGGGCTTTAAGTGTGTAGGGGTCCGAATTACGAAAAATAAAACCCAACATAGAGTTGGCTTTGTTCACCATGAATTCTGTATGTTGTAGAAAGTTTAGCTTGTAATCAAAAATCACTCCAAGGTCTTTTTTAATAGAAACTCTATCAAGGACATGACTTTGCATATTGTAGTCGTAAACGATAGGTAACAAACGACGTGTAAACGAAAAACATTGACATTTGGATATGTTTAGAGCTAATTGGTTTATATTTCAATATTTGATAAAATTGTTTACATCATTTTGGAGAAGTGTACAGTCTGTTAAGTTTTTTACACGTCTAAAAAATTTTAAATCATCCGCAAACATAAGACGCATTGAGTTTGTAAGGACATCAGGTAGGTCATTAATAAAAATAAGGAACAGCATTGGACCTAAATGACTCCCTTGCGGAACGCCAATCACACTCAATTTAAATGTAACGAATCTAAGTTCAGAAACATTTGCATCCTTTTTTACTAACATAAAACATTTAAATGAATCTGTAGGAATGTTTGTTTTTGAAGATATGAAATTAACAATGTCTTCAGGAGTAGTTGTGTTAGCAAAACGAGATAGATGAAGCCATTTTATTTTTGGTATAGCACTTAAATTTGTTGACGTATCGGTGCCAATAATTTTCACTTCTCTTTTCTTTTTTTGGGGGTTTCTTTTTTACTCTCAACAACAACAAACTCTGATTTTTTAGAATCATTTTTTTTGGAAGTCCGGGAGTATTATCATTTAATGATGGGTCATTGATTGAAATGAGTTTCATTTTTGAATTTTCAGTTAAATTGTTATTGACATCAGGCATATCACTATTTACGTGATTTAAATTATTGTTATTGTCGATTAGACTTGGCGAAGAGTCAGGTATAATTTTTTTCGCTAATTTGCGAGGTGGGGAATTTAACTGAGACATTTTAAAGGAAGGGAACTCTTTTTTGATATCATTTACACTCTCAGAAAGAACATTGAAATTGTTAATAAATTGGGAAAGATTAATACTTTGACAAGAATTACATTTTCAGAATAATCTTTTTTCGGCAATTATATCAAAATCGTTGTCACTTATATCGACACAATTTTTATGAAAAAAACGACCGCAGAAATATTCGCATTTAACGTATTTAACCTCCAAACTTTAGACATGGTAAAGATTAATCAAACCGATCGTGAGAGAAGTTAGTCGAAGACAAAACCCGTTTTGGAAAATTTGTGACCCTTTAAAATTTTAGCCCTGTTACCTTACCTACATACAAATTAAGATTTTAAAGTTAAGATTTTTAAAACAAGAAGTTAAACAATTAAGAAATTTATCATAATTAATGTTAATTTTGTGTTCAAATTTTGTTTCATTATAGTTCCGCTCTTTGTAAACACTCAATGAAAAAGATATAAAAATTCCAAAAAAAAGTTTTTAATACGATTCTTGTTAGAAACACAAAATTATTTGGAATCGATTCAAATTTGTTTACATTAAAACACCAAAAGCTCACATAAATAAATTTAAAACACAATTAGAATATTCATTGTTGACCAGTTTTCCAAATTAACATAATAATAATAATGTTTTTAAAAAAAGGCATAGCTTTATAATGAAAATATTAATTTCCGTTATACTTAATATGGTCTATTTTAATTCTATCCTTTTTTATGCCTCACTGCCAAATATAATAATTGATTGTAACAGAGTCACAATTAAGGTTAGGCTATTCACGCAATCATGCTTCATAAGCCTACAACAGCTTTAGGCCTTCGAATGGTCAACTCTCACCAATATGTAGTGAAGATATACATTCATATACCCTCCCCCCCAACCCTCAACACTCATATTGAATTGACTGAAAAAGTAAATTAATACTTAACCAAACTGTTGGAAAAGTGGTCATTCGGGTCCGAACGCAGGATTTAAACCACAATTCGGGATCAAAATTAGTATCATATACATTATAAGCTTCTGGACGCTGTGTTTTTGCCCAAAGAACGCGCATTTAACATCGAATTGAAAAAGGACACACATAAAGCGTGGCAATGCATTTGGCTATGCAACACGCCAACTCATAATGCGGTTTTATCGCGAAACTCAGGCCTAGAAATTCATTCGCTTAATTCCACCAAAAGTGTACGTGGCCACGTAATTAGGCAACGTTTTATATAGATTGTGTGTATATACTACAAATATAACTGTTGTTGGGTAATGACTCTGTTCACAATGTCAATGAATTCAACAAAAAAATAAAAGGATATAATTTCCCTCACTTTATACTCAAAGTCCTGATCCTGAATGTAAGTACATATGTATACAAAATCACACCCTATATCATATATGTTAATATATATGTAAAGACAACAAAATTGGTGATTTTGCTTGCGGTGAATATGAGTATCCTATATAAAGTTACCGTTCGTTTGTTTGTTCGCTTTATAGCATAGTCGCTATATCCGGTTTCAGAATCAAGAGATCAACATCGAATGGCAATTCGAATACCAATTAATTTAATGCAATTTTAATATTAATTTATGACAGAATAAATATTTAACAGCTCATAGAGTTTATTGTGTGAGAACGAGGGGCAAAAACGGTAATCAAATAAAATGTTGAAAGTGCGTTCACTTCAAACTTACTCCTCCTACACATACACACATATTATTTACTCCAGTTCTACAATAAAATATGTAGCAACAAAATGAGTTACACACATAAAACTTTGCGGGGGTTATTGTTCTTTTTTTTTTAATTTAATATTTTTGTTGTTTTTCATCAGAATTATATATGTTGTATTTTTAATTAATTAATAATGTATGATGGATGTAGGTAGGCAGGGATACACGTTCGGTCTGAATCCGGGCGGAAATGTTAATGCACTTGTTTGCCAATTCACGCTTGAATTGGTTATACATTTTTATATAGAACAAAAATCCCGATTACCTTGAATTTGAAATTTATATATACAAAATAATTAAAAAAAGAAATTATTTTATTGATATAAATTGTTTTTTTTTTTTTTAATTTGTATATTTTTCTGTCGAATAAAAAATACATAGTCTCTGATGGACTTATGATTTATGAGATTATGATGTTTGGGTGTTTGATTAAATAAGAGGAGGTATTCCTTTTATCTTTTGATTTTGATGAAATTAACCTTGAATTTAGGGGAATATGGAGTTCGTTCGCACGAGTGCACTTTTTGACGATTGGGATGAACTAAAATTACGAAATGTTCAGAATTGCAAACATTTACTTTATTCTTCAGAAAAGTACTAAATAAGTTGTTCAGTAGAACCTATCTGTTTTTGTTGTACAAATTATATTGAATTTGGAAAGTGAATTTTTGAAAGAAATGTCCTTCATTCCATTTCAAATTTTTTGTAATTTTTGTTTGAATTTAAGAAAATTTAAATAGCATAACAATTTTTATAGGTGGATCGATTTTATAGCAATAATATGTTTAGAATTATAAAATCTAAAGAAAAATAGAACTATTAAAATGGAACGAAAAATATGCAAATCCTAGTTTTTTGACTTATTTTACATTATATATCGATAATGTTTATAAATGTTATTTTTAAGAAATACAAAAACAAAAATGATTTGTCTAATAGTAATAATAAAAAAAGAGGCTGGGATGCGACAAAAACTGATAATTTCCCATCCCGACTGTCGAATTGTCCTCTTTAAAAATTTGTAGGTTTTCGTGTTTTGATGTTCAAATGAATGGTAGACATGTGCATAAGAGGCCACAAGCGTGCACAGGTTTTTCTCAAAACCAACCTCTGTCTATCAACTCCTTCTCTCACCTCCCCCTGGTGAACACCGGGTGCTTAGTACCTCAACTGTAGATTGGGTTCCAACCCCAGTCGAAAGTTGTTGGGGGCAGCAAACGAGAGAGGTGTTTCCACTAAGGCACCTCTCCTTATCCAGACGCCAGCAGAGGAATTCCCGAGATGGAATCAACGGTGGCGTCTACAGTTCCAGTAAGGTTGAACTACTTAGTGAACACCTTATAGGTCTTCTTCGACTTATTCGGAGCCTAGGCCTGTAAGGTGCGGTTTTATCCGGCTCCCCATCCTTGGAGTTATACTAAGGATCTGGCCCTCCAGGTTGGGGATTGTGGGTTGGGGTGACTTCCTGGCCACGTAAATGCTTTCATAGTTGCGAAGCACCAACAAGCTCGGATACGAACGGATTAACTGTTGACAACCAACGCAAACGAATTAAGGAAAACAAACTTCGGATATGCACGTGGAATGTTAGGTCCCTTAACAGACCACGTACGGCCGCAGAACTAGCGGAGGCCCTAGACATCACCGCCATCCAGCAAATTCGATGGGACGGGCCGGGCAAAAAGAGGATGAAAAACTGCGATATTTACTGTATTGATTACTACCACAAAAACCAACAGCGCTTTTTTGGATGCGGCTTCGTCATTGGAGCCAGATTTAGGCAAGAAGTCTTGAGCTATAGGTGCATCAATGAGCGCCTCATGACCATGTACATCAAGGCTAAATTCGGCAACATTAGCCTGATATGCGCGCACGCCCCCACAGATGAGAAAGACGATAACACCAAAGATATGTTCTTCGAGCTTTTTAGACGAAACATATGAGCAGTGTCCTCACTACGATATTAAAATAGTCCTGGGCGATTTTAATGCCAAGATAGGAAGGGATGACATCTTTGGTGGAATAATCGGGAAGAACAGCCTGCACGACAACACTTCGGACAACGGATTCAGGCTCATAGATTTTGCTGCGTGGCGAATCGTAATGGTAGCCAGTACGCGTTTTCCACACCTCAACATCAACAAAGTAACTCCAGATCAATGTACCGTCAACCAGATTGACCATATTGCGATCGACGCCAGACACGCCTCCAGCATCATGGATGTCCGAACTTTCCGAAGGGCTAACATCGATTCGGGCCACTAACTTAATGTAGCAAGGAAGCACTTCGAATTTCCCAACCCAAGGCAAAACAGGGAGGTGCTGGGAGAAGGTACAACGTCGAACGGCTACAGAGATCGCTAAATCCTTTTCGAGTTACAAGTAACCTCTCTGGAAGTTCTCTGCCGCCAACACAATGTATTGAAAACCAGAGAAGCCGCCTCTGATGTGCTGGGTTTCAAACAGCCACCGACAAGGAGCCCCTGGTTTGTTGAGGAATGTCGGCAGGCAAATGCAGCCAAACAACAGGCATGCAAAGCGGAGCTGCATAAAAGCTTATGATCTCTATGAGCAGAAGAAGCGAGAGGAACGCCGACTTCTCAGAAGGAAAAAGAGAGGGCATGAGAAGCGTGCGGTCGAAGATGTTGAGAGGTTTAAAAGCAGGAATGAAATCAGAAAGTTTTATGATCAGGTGAAACGAAATTCACAGGTACATAACCCCAGAACCGAAGGCTGCAAAGACGAAAGTGGAAACATCATAGTGGAACCGCAGTCAATGCTGAGGATATGAAAGGACCACTTCTGCAGACTGTATAACGGCGACGACGGCCTTCTGTCAGGCAGGATGATCCGTTCAACATAGACGACGAAAGCCAATAATCCCGTCCTCCCGACTTATAGACGAAGTAAAGATTTCCATATCTAAGCTGAAGTCTAATAAGGCCGCTGGAGCGGATGGCTTGAATGCCGAGCTCCTTAAAGCAGCTGGAGATATGTTGGTTAGGAGCATGCACCAACTTATCTTTAAGATATGGTCGCAAGAACGCTTGCCCGATGAATGGAACCTCAGTATTGTTTGCCCGACCCTGAAAAAAGGAGACCCTCTAAACTGCACCAACTATAGAGGAATCAGTCTACTTAACATCGCATATAAAATCTTCTCTGTCGTTAAATTTGAACGTCTAAAGCCCATCGTCAACAACTTTATAGGTCCTTATCAGAATGATTTTAGACCAGGAAAGTCCACAGTTGAACAAATATTCACATTACGGTAGATCCTGGAAAAAAAACCCAAGAGCACCAAATCGACACCCACCATCTTTTCATCGATTTCAAGGCTGCATATGACAGCATCTACAGGGACGAGCTGTATAAAGCCATGACTAGATTTGGCATCCCTGCCAAACTCGTCCGTTTGTGCAGGATGACCATGGAGAATTCACGCTGCTCCATAAAGTTTGGAAACAACTTAACAGAACCTTTCGATGTGCATAAACGCACAAAGCAATTGAGTGGTAAAGTTCTCTCTCGAGGGACCAAAGTGTTGCCGTCCTGCTATACGGTGCAGAAGCATGGATTATGACAAAAGCGGATGAAAGCACCTTGGGTCGGTTCGAGAGAAAAGTTTTTCGTGTGATCTACGGTCCCGTATGAATCGAAGGGTAGTGGAGGTGGAGATGGAACGACGAACTGTACAGCGACGTAGACTTATCCAGAAGGGTAAAAGTCCAACGACTATGATGGCTGGGTCACGTAGAGTGCATGGAAACCAATGCTCCGTCCCGGAAAGTCTTCGAATCTACACCCACAGGACAACGCAGTAGAGGAAGACCGCGGATCAGGTAGCGCGCACATGTAGAAGGTGACCGCACCCAATTTGAAACTGGAATCATCCAGCTAGGGACCGAGCTAGATGGAGAAGTTTGTTGGGTTAGGCCCTAGTTCACACAGGACAGTAGCTCTACCTTAAGTAAGTTTAAAGTCAATATCTCAATGTTTTGAAAAAATATTTGAGTCAAAAATCAATTTTTGGCAACTTTTGTTAAATTTTCTTTTAAGTTTTTATTTTTTGTAAGAAAACTGTCAATTCGATTTTTCTCAAAATTTTTACTAAGTGTTGCAAACAATATTTTTTAAAAGATAAAAGTAGTCTAAGCCAATATCTCAAAGTGCAGAAAAGATATTTGAGTCATAAATCAATTTTTACCAACTTTTATTAAATTTTCTGTTATGGTTTTATTTTTTGTAAGAAAACTGTCAATTAAATTTTTCTCAAAATTTAAATGAATGTTGACAACAAAGCGTTTTTGGTTCGTAAGATATTTAGGGTTAACCAACATTTTCACCTTTTTTTAAACTGCTATGGTAAGAAACACCCACGTAATTTTCTTGAGACGCCTTTCTGCATTATTATCTGCATAACAAAATGTATTTTAAGTTGATATCTGTACTAGTTCTTGAGCTATGGACAACGAAAAAATTTCGCGAACACACGGAAACAAGTACATCTCCCTAAAAATCTTTTATTTTGACTCTAGGACCTTGAAACGTCGAGAAATTTGACAAATTGGAACCATTACAATAACTTCTAATGGGAAGTTAATAATACAATAAGTTTTATTTCAATATCTGTTTTCGTTTCCGACATTTTTAGTCGAAACCCTAGTTTTATCAATTTATCAACATATTTTTGGAAAAATTGTATTTGTTACTTTTTTTTTTGAATTTTCGTTACTCTCCGCTGCATACACTTATTTTAGAAGCAATATTATTTTTTGTTTCTAAAAATTTGATGTGTCAAATATTTGTTTTCAATTTTCTTTTTTCAGTTTTTTTTAGCGTTATTGGTTCGTAACATATTTTTGGTCAACCAAAATTTTCACATTTTTTTTCAAATTTATTTCGTTAGAAAATACCTTCTCAATTTTTCGTCCTTTCTGTATTTTTCTGTGTTATTATTTCTACATCAAAATTTACATATTTGAAGACGATGTCTTAACTAAATGAAACGTCGTGAAATTTCAAATTTTTCGATTCGACAATTATATTTGTCAGTTGAAATATTTTGCGAACAAAATTGTACTAACTCCGAAACAATTGTATGCATCGAAGAATGACGTTTCGGGCATTTGGTAAAATTTTGTGAGAAAAATCGAAGTTATGTTTTTTTTTACAAAAAATAACCACAAAAAAAAATTATTATAAAAGTTAGCAAAAATTGTATCTTAAAGTTAATATCTCAAGAAAAATTAATTTTTTGCCTTCATTTAACTAGGAATTAATACCTCAGTGCTGCTTAAAATTTGTAGAAAAGGAGGAAAAGAGTCGGAGGTAAAACGGGTCATTGTGGCACCCTAACATTTTTGTCTTGGACTTGAATCCATCCAATCAACTTGTATTGAGTGTTCAAAAAGTTCAAAAAACATTTCAAATCCAACGAAATAAGGATTCGTCGATACCAAATCTCCTTTCTAACAATGAGCCTTATTACTTAAGTTAGTTTTGCATAAGATTCGTGATTATTTTGAGGAGTTTGTAGGACACAACACAGGTTGCTAATAGTTGTCCAATTTCAACTATTGTTTTAACTGAATGTCGTATGTAGAATGCCTACTTCTTAAAAATGCACTTAGTATCGGAAAACCAGTGTTTCCTAAACCGCACATACGGTTTCTAAATCCTTACATCACTAACTTGTCTGACCCAATAGCCCAATTGTTTGAAAGACTTATCATTCTATTTGTATTAATGTCGTTATTTTAATCTGTCAAAATTCAGAAAACGTATTATTTATTATTCCTAAAAACGAGTTGGTTCTAGGTCTTTAAAATTCAAGCTCATTTTTCAATTCAAACGTTTTAAAGGTATAAAGGTACAACTTTGTTATACATCATCTACTACTTTTCACATTAGTACAGCCAGGACTTTATTTAACTACTTTCGAAATCGAAATCAGAGCACACTTTAGCTTATATAAAAAATGGTTTAAATTACCTTGAAACGTGTCCCCCGTACCTTCTCCATTGTGTATACAATCCTAATTGTATCCACATAGAGCACAACTATACAAAGATAATACCTTAATAATATGCCAGTAGTGTGTCTTCGGATGCGGCGCGTTCCAGCTAAGGATTCACGCAGAATTCCTTGTTCAGTAATAAAAAAAGAAAGACGAAAAAATCCCTTAATACCCAACGCAGAAACCATCATCCCTCCGTATACGTAGCGTATATAGCAACCACACTTCACGGCAATTATATTGTATCTCAAAAAAGAGGACTGCATGCCCAGGAATCTACTTTATAGGTCCAGCTTATGAACGCGTGTTGTTGTGGTATGCGATACAGCTTCCAACTTCAAGGCCCCACGGGTACATGACCTGTAATCCACTTTATGTATTCTATACTCACTTTTGGTTTCTCATCATCGCATCGTAGCTTGTACCTCTCCTCGCTGTTTCCTCGCTTTCTCTGATGGAATAAGTCTAAAGAGTGGATGGAATACATTATATAAGTTCATGTATTCGAAAACACCAAGAAAAAGAATATAATATAGGGATAGGGTTAGGGACACACGTACGGCGTTTATTGCCGCCCACTTAAGTCCCCGGTGTTCAGCGCTAATGAATTTATTCATGGTGACACATCCTTTCGAATGTGAATTAGAGTAAGGAAAACTAAGTATAAGTAGAAGCACAAGAGAGTCGTCGTTGCTAATCAGGGGTGGATTTACTTGAGGAACAAGAGGGGCGTATTATTCTTCCTTTTAATTAATTCAAAGATATATTTGGAAAAAAAAAATTGAAATTAATTACTTAGAATAAGATCAATCTTTGACCCTAAAAGAGATTGGTAAAATAGCTTTAAACTGAACTTACTTACGAGTTCCATATATTCCCTAAGCACTAAAAGGGTCCTTAATTTTAGTTCGAAGCTTCATGGACAGGTTTAATTAAACCATCCTGCATTTGAAATCAATCCAACTTATAATTTAGCATTTTTCAAAATCTAGAATTGCATTTTTGAATCCAACCCTGGTTCAATTCTCAGATTGAATGAAAAACTATAGGATGTTTGTGGGGGTGTTGTCATGTCAACGCGAGCTCGAAGACAACGATGAGCGACGTTACGGTGACAACACAACCGCACCACCACCACAACAAAAAAAAAAACAGCAACAACAACAACGACTTATAGTCAAGTACAACAAAACAAGACGAATAGATTTTCTAAAATCTTTTCCTCAGATTCATGGCAAAACTCGAAGGATGCACACAAATTAGAGGTAAAATAGAGGAGACATCGCTTCCTCAAGGATAAAGCTTTAATAAGCAAAAGCCTGGAAAATCTAGATTCACATAGGTATATGGTATACATATCTAAATACCTTTAGATACCTAGATCTACATCAGGACCTGTACTCTGCAGGAGTAGGTATAAAACAAGATGCATTGGTGTATGCACTTGTGCTTATAAAGTGTGATGTACACGTATTGAAAGAGGAAAACACAACTATTCCAGGTGTAGACCACGTACAAGCAAAACAACCATAGCTGCTCTAATGCTACAATCCCAAAGACTAAACCCAAACCTCCAATGTCGGCCGGACCAGGACCCGAACCCGAACCCGAACCCAGTGTTGTTTGTGCTTGTGCCAGAACCATTACCATCAGTGGCAGAGAAAAGTATATATAGAGCTGGAGAGCACCACCGATCCCGATCCCAATCCCGATCCCGACAACAAACAGATACAAGTGCCTGACATCGTTAATCTGTGTACGAGAGTATACGGTGTATCCATTTTCTAACATGAAACTATGTTCTGAGGGTTTTTGAAAATGTCTCAACATTTTGCTGCCCAGCCCAGCCCAGCCCAGTCCATACCAAACCCAAACCAATACCCATTCTCGTGTATCCGACCTTATAGCTCCTCAGTGCTGCCTTAGATGTTAGTGTTTAGATGATGATGGAGCAATGGAGTTTTAAATCTAAAAAATGGCCAACAAAATACCACAACAACCCACAGGTTTGCGTTTGATGCATCCACAAAGAGGTTTGTCGGTGCTGAGTTGAGTGAGTTGGCTGTTGGCTCTTAGGGCTTGGCTACACTGCCAGCCGCTGCTGCCTGCTTTCACTGGCCAACAGTGTAGTTGTAGTCGGTGTCGGTCGGTAGCAGGGGAGACGATGCACGATGGGCAGAAAGAAGTAGCAGCATCTGAATTCGTAAACTTTCACAAACGAACATGACATTGCACAAAATGAATTATGTATTTTAAATTTGCCAACAATTCTTGCTCCTAACCAAAAGAAAAGTGGACTTTTTTAGAGCAAGAGCATCAAGAGCAAGAAGTAAGAGTGTGCTATTTTGTTTTGTTTAACATTTTTTATATTTGCTGTTTAAAAAAGGATTTAAGAATAACGACGAAATTAAGAAACAAACATAATATTTTTGTATGCATAAATTCCAAAGTTGTTTTTAATTCGAAAATAAGGGTCTTTCAAGACCTTGACAAATATAGAATAGAAAGAGAACACAGAATTTGGTTGAGTAGGAAACATGGCGTTAGTCATTGGAGCTTATTTCAGAAAAAGTTGTTCCTTAAAAAACTGTTTTAGGGAAATTAAATTCTGTATGAACTTAAAAGGTAGAGTATCATAAGTTGACTTAAGATGATTTCCTTCAGGGACACACAACTCCATCTGCATTTTTCTAACTCACTTAGTTTATTTTGCTTACGGAATAAATTGTATCTTTTTTGAGGAAAAATGACGGAAGGAAAAATATCTTAAGCCCTCATATAACAAACTAAATTGACTTAAGATAACATACAAACCTTATCATTGCCTTAATATGCCACAAGCCTTATCATTAACCAAGTTGCAATGTGAGCATTAAAAAAGGAGGGTAAAATAATGGGCATTTCTAGAAGCGTGAGTACAACGGTTTAATAGCTTAAGCATAGAGCATAGTCTGGTAGAAAAAGGGTGTGAAAATAAACTTTATGACAATGTTAGAGGAACGTAATAACATTGTACCAAATAGTTGTGACAATACATTATATCCCCCACAAGGTCTAGTCACTAGGGAAAAACTCAAATGGGCTATTAACAGCGTTAAGCCATATAAATCTGCAGATCCGGATGGTATATTTCCAGTTGAACTGTAAAAAAATGCAAGTTTTCTAATACCCATCCTAGAAAACATCTCCAAGGGATGCCTTCAATTGGCATTCATCCCGATGTCTTGGAGACAAGTTAAATTCGTTTTTATTCCAAAAGCTGGAAAATCCAGCCACGTTAACCCTAAAAACCTAAGACCTTTCAGCTTGTCATCATTCCTTCTCAAAACTTTTGAACCTTTGATCGATATACACTTAAGGGCAAGTATTGATAAGTAGCTCCTTTCAATTGAAACGGCTCTATACAGAATAGTACGTACAATCGAATATCCCCTGCATCATAAAGAGTAGACCTTAGTTGCCTTCTTAGATATAGAAGGTGCATTTAACAATGTCGACACATTTGCTATTGCACGTGGATTGACATCTCTGAAGGTAGATAAGTCGATCAGCGAATTGATTAATCAGATGCTGATAAGCAGGATTATCAGTTCAAAACTAGGTGATTTTACTGCACAAAGGGGTGTCAGCAGAGGTACGCCACAAGGTGGTGTACTATCCCCTGTAATCTGGAACTTAGTAATAAATGAATTAATAATTACTCTAGAAAGAGAGGGATACAGAGTGTTTGCTTATGCGGACGATGTTGCTTTTGCAGTAACGGGTAAACAACAAAACATCCCAATATGCTAAAAGAACTCTTACAAAACGCTTTGAATAAGCTCACCAGATGGGCAAATCGGTGTAGACTAGGGGTTAACTCACAAGAAAATACAAAGTCCCACTCATTGACCCTCTCCTTATAAACGGTGTACCACTTAAATTCTCTGAACAAGCAAAATACTTGGGTCTCATTCTGGATAAGAAATTAAGTTGGAAACCTAATATTCAAGAGAGAATAAATAAGGCCACAGTAGCCCTGTTCTCCTGTTAAAAGGCCATTGGTTATAAATGGGGCCTACAGCCCCGCATTACACACTGGCTATACATCTCGGTCATAAGGCCAATCCTTACTTATGGAGTAGTGGTATGGTGGACGGCGCTAGATATAGCGACTCAGCAAAGTCCAACGAACACTCCGCCTCACTTGATGTTCTGTTCCATCTAATACAGCTGGACATTTTCAGCAAGCAAACGGCCGCTAATACAGAAATACGACTTCAAGCCTCTTCTCGTGGATCAATAATGCAATTGGCCACACCACTATTTTGAACTCGTTCAGAACTATAAACAGTTCTGAACTACACCATACCCCATCCTCAGTTTAATAACTATAGCTTCAAAGTGACTATACCTCCCAGGTCTTCTTGGGAGAATACATCATTTTTGAACGATGATCCTATAAACTTTTATACAGACGGATCAAAAAAGGAGGATGGGGTTGGTGGAGGCGTATACTCAGATTGACTAAGTCTCTCATGGCTTAGAGAAAACGTTATATCAACTAATGATATACGCATCTTCTCGGATAGCCAAGCTGCGTTAAAGTCCTTAGAATCTGTCTCCACTTTTCACTAACAGCCCTAAATTGTCGATCAGTTCAACATTCACCTCTTCTGGGTGCCGGGCCATAGAGACATCCCAGGAAATTGCAAAGCTGACAAATTTGCAAAAAGCGGAACAACTTTATCTCTGCTGGCTCACAATGCTAGCATAGGTATCCCCTTAGCAACATGTAAACTCATGCTTAAGCAAGATACCATAGAGAAAACAAACTTCAGGTGGAATAACACCACCACCTGTTTAGCGACTTAACTAATTTGGCCTAATCTTAGCGCCAGGCGCTCAAAACTCTCTCTGAGTAGATTGCACATTAGCTACGTTATTGGTTTCCTGACTGCCTGTCTCCTACGCTTCATTCGGAGCTCCAATTCGTTCGACGAGTTAAGCTGATAAACTGATCCATGTGGTATCACAACGGACCATACTTATAAGTCTAAGTATGTTGGACTTCCAACCAACAACCACCTTAACCTAAACTAACCTAGAGGAACGTAATCGAGTTGATGATGTTTATATCATTTATGTATATTTTAAAAGCTCTTCTTTGAATAATGTCCAAGAGATTTAAAAAAGTTACTGGTTCACATGCTGGCTATACATAAGTTTTGGACATAATTAGGTTTTGTACACTGTAGCCTTATCAGACGGAGAGACAATTTGTTTGTATAGTCTTAAAAAACCCATAAATGCAATTTTGGGGACATCACGTATGTGACCACTCCACTCTTATTGTGCTGTGTTCCACATTCGAAGTGGAAGGATGTGAGTCTTGATACAAATATGAAAAGTTAAGAACGTTTTGTCAGCGAAACAGTTCATTTGATTAGAAATTTTAGACAGAAGATCATATATATAAAAATTAGGAAAAGCGTAGGAGACAAAACGGAATCCTGAGGCACACCAACTTCAATTTTGAATTCGTACAAATTTTTTTTTTGAAAAATCGAACAGTAGGAAATATCGAACAGTGTTAATGATGACCATCAATTATCGATTCGTCGCCGTTCGCCTAATTGGTCCTCTGTTACTCAACAACGTGGAAAATTTTACGAAAGGATTTAGGTGTGATGCCTTTCAAAATACAGCTGGAGCAAGAATTGAGCCGAACGACCTACTCCAACGAAAAATTCTATGGTGAATGTTCTCTTAGAAAGTAGGCTGAAGATCCACTTTCTTACCGAAAAATTGTGTTCAGCGACGAAGCACATTTTTGGCTCAATGGGTACCTAAATGAACAAAATTGTCGATTTTGAAGTGAATATCAGCCAGAAGCATTGCAAGAGCTTTGTTTGGTCCAATTTATATGCTGGTGGCATCATTGGACCGTACTTTCTTCAAATATCATGCCAATCGTAACGTAACTATGCCCAAAATGCAAGAGCTTGACTTGCATGACATGTGGTTTTAACAAGACGATGCCACAAGAACTAGCAACAATGGACTTATTGAGAGGCGCGTTCGGTGCACATTTTATTTCACGTTCAGGACCGTTGAATTTGCAGCCTAGATCGTGCCTTCAGAATATTTTTTGTGAGGCTATGCTACAGCTCATGTCTATACATACAAGCTCGCTTCAATTTACTCATTGGAGAGCAACATTGAAGTATTTATTCGTGAGATACCGGTCGAAAAGTTGGAAAGAGTTTGCCAAAATAGGACTATTGGATGGACTATTTAGGGCGTAATCAAGGTCAACATTTACATGAAATAATCTTCCAACATCAAATTATATGAACTGACTATTGATTTAAATAAAAATTTCATGCATGTTTCTGAATTGTATGTGTTTTTTTTTTTAAACTGTCTTATAGCTTTTAAAAAATCACCCTATATAAAAAGATAAAATAAGAAAAAGCTGTTTTCTTTTTGTATTTTTCACACATAAACATTTAGAATTTACGAATGATATAATTGCAAAGAATTTTGTGTATAAGTTATTCTGAGAAAAAAATAAATCCCAGTAAAAAAAAAATAATTTCTTCTAATTATTACAAAAAAGATGAACAAAAGTTGAGATACATACTCGTATGTATAGATATTTGATGCTATGGGGATAATTATTTCTAGGTAAGTTATACATTCTAAGGAAAGGATTATTGTGATTATCGTAGAACACGTATTGTATGTTTTAATTTACAGAGTAATTCAGAAAAGTTGTAATACAAGAGCAATTATTTCATTCCGTTCTAAGCTTATTCTTCGTTTAAATATTTTTTCTAATTATAAAGTCATTCGAAAGCAATTATAAATAATAAATAATCTTCTTGTAAATTTTAAGGTTTAACTTCTTATGGAGCAGTTGTAAATTGGTTTCCAATAAGTGGTTTCATATGGATTACTTTTTTTTTTTTGAAATTTGTTAAGTAAACCAACGCCGTTAATAAAAATTCAGTAATATTGATTTCAACAACATAATGAAATTCCTTAAATTGACTACAAAATTGGATAAAACTGACAAGGTTAACACACTATGATGAATAAGCATTCATCCCTAATAATGCTCCGGAAATTTCTGTCTGTCATCTAGCGTCTTTATTTGGGATGGATCAGAGTTTTCATAGTGGTTTGAAATGACAGCTGTTGTTCACCAGGACTATATTCAAAGCCCAATTATGTTTGCTTTGTTTATTGACGATATCTGTGATGAACTTGCAGGAGGAATACTCTTCGTAGATAACCAAATGAAAGTTTAGCTCTTAGCTTTTGCGAGCCATGGAGCTTGAATGTAAACACGAATGAAATTAAAACAATAATTTTTGAAACACGCTAAAGAAGAAGACTTCCCGAGGAGAATTTGTTGCTCAACAATGTGTGTCTTGAAGTAGTGTAAGGGTTTAAATATTTCAGAGTCTTGTTAACGGAAAATTAAAACTTTTCGAAGCACGCAAAAAAAGCAATAAAGCTAAGATAGTCTTGCGTTTGATGTGGTCAAAGTTGTTTGGAAATCCAAAAATCTGTAAATACAGCGTGTTTCAAGCAACTATCAAAACATTATTGTGATGCTTGGCATTTCTTTAGACGTTTATTTAGATTACCAAACTCAACACTCAATTATTCTACCTAAATGGTGTCTGGCATAACGCTAATATAAATTCGATGTTTCACAAAAATTTACCAAATGCGAAAACGAGCTCTTCAAAGCAGCTGGAGATAGTTTGGCTAGGAGCATGCACCAACTGTACCTGTAAGATATGGTCGGAAGAAAGCATGCCCGATGAATGGAACCTCAGTATTGTTTGCCCGATCCTGAAAAAAGGAGATCCTCTAAACTGCACCAACTATAAAGGAATCAGTCTACTTAACCTCGCCTACAACATATTCTCTGTCGTAATATGTTAGGGTCTAAAGCCCATCGTCAACAACCTGATAGGCCCCTATACGTGTGGTTTAAGACCAGGAAAGTCCACGGTCGATCAAATATTCACATAACGGCAGATGCTGGAAAAAATCCAACAACACCAAATCGACACAAACCATCTTTTCATCGATTTCAAGGCCGCATATGACATTATCTACAGGGACGAGCTGTATAGAGCCATGTCTAGTTTTGGCATCCCTGCCAAACTCTTCCGTTTGTGAAGGATGACCATGGAGAATTTATACTGTTCCACAATGGTTAGAAACAACTTAACGGAACCTTTCGATGTCAAAAAAGGTCTTAGACAAGGTGATGCGCTGTCATGCAATTTTTTCACTTCGTACTTGAAAGAATAAGGCAGAGCTTACACGTCAACACTTGAGGCACTATTTTTCAAAAGTCTGTTCTTTTATGAGTATTGAGGCAGAGGAGGCATAATGGGTTTAACAAAGTTCATGCTGTCGTCAAGAAAGAACTGACAACACCTACATCTCAGTCAAAACGTTACCATTGGCAGATGTAACTTTGAGGTAGTAAAGGACTACGTCTACCTAGGCTCTGCTATATACGTAGAAAAGAAAACCAGCGCTGAGACCAAACGAAGAATAACTCTTGCTGACCGCTGTTTCTTAGGGCTAAGAAAGCAATTGAGTAGCAAAGCCCTCTGTCGTGCTGTTATATAAGACGCTCGTCATCCCCATCCTGCTATACGGTGCAGAACTGCGACGAAAGCAGATAAAAGCAACTTGGGTCGTTTCAAAATCTACAGTCCCGTATACATAGAAGGGAAACGGAGGAGAAGATGGAACGACGAGCTGTAAGGGCTCTACAGCGACGCGACGTAGACTTAGACGGAAGGGTAAAAGTTCAACAACTAAGAAGGCTGGCTCACGTAGAGCGCATGGAAACCAATGTTCCGGCCAGCAAAGTCTTCGAATCCACACCAACAGGACAGTGCAGTAAAAGAAGACCGCAAATCAGTTGGTGCGCACAATTGGAAAGTGATCTAACCCAACTTGGAGCCACCGAAATCTTGGGATTTTACACTTTTCCGAATAATTGTCATTGTTGATAATCCGAAATCTGATTCAAGAACTTAAAGATGGAATTCACAAAATGGCACGAGTACGATAACTTTGGCGACAAGATATAATAACGGTTTTCGAAAGAAGGGCTTAATACAAGCATTTTTTACTACGGGAGGGGGGAGTTTATCTCCCCCGTTTAGGCGGTAGGGGAAATTTAAAAAAATATGTACATTAAATGGAAAAAAATAGTTAAAAAATAACGGTAGTACTTACAATTAAGTTTTATACCTTTTTGTAAAGCCAAAATTTTTGTCTATTAGCTTGTTTTTAAATCAAGTCAAAACTATGCATAGTTTTTGAAAAAAAAAATAGTTTTAAAGTCAAAATTTGTGCAAAAAAAGTAAAAAAAAAAAGGGTTAAAGTGTTATTTTTCAATACTTCAAGATTATTTACCACTGTGTTTATTTCAGAATTTATTGCTCTTATTTATTTTTGATCAAAAACTGAAAACTAGATGATTTTATGTCTTTTAGTTTTTGAGAAAATTGAAAATTACAATAACAGAATATTTCAATTAAATTACTTTTTCCTTGCTTAAGTATTAACGTAGGCTTAATAAAATCCTGAAATTCCTTGTGTTCATTTTTGATACTCATATGGGTTGATCTTTAGATTTTAAAATCTTAAGGACTTACATTGAATGCAATCAAACAAAATTATTTATTCCAAAACTAGAGCAGGTTTTAAAAAAAGAACATAAGATCTTGTGTAAGATTAATGAATGAATGATTTTATTTAAGGACTTTTTAGGAAATGATATAACTTGAAAGAGTTTTCAATTATCAAAGCAAATATCTCGAACAACAGAACTTAGAAAAAGAGAATTATTAAATTCATAGAAATTTATGTCTTCTTCTATATTTTCATTCTGTCTAGCATTCAAAACACAACGCCATTTATTTTGTATTTATTTATATTTATTGTGATAAGTCCTTTTGAGAGTAAGTAGGTAGGTATATCATAGACCAAAGAAAAGAGCCTTTTGTGATGCATATATTTTATTATAACATTATTTTTGAACTAAAGTTTCTCGTTGAGCTAAAATTAACATTATGCGCTCGACGGGACGTGTTTTCCTGTTTTCCGGGAGAAAATGAATTCCTAGTTATTATACCCATACATATATATATCCACTTATATAGACATACATAAATGTCTATATAAAACCAAATATCACGCTATGCCATTTGCATTGGTGTCATAAAACGACTTCCTTAATAAAACTCATTAAGATCCTTGCTGCGTGTGACTTGACTGTTGTACGACTATTTGCTATATACAGTTTCCCAATGGCTCTTGAGCGAGAGCGCTATTCTGTGCAAATGTACATAACTGAATTGTGAATTATCCAACAGTCCATATCTCTACCCTACCTATACAGAATGAAAATAACAAAAGTGGAAAAAAAAGAAAAGAAAACACAAACGCCGCGTCGGGAAATGCGATTACAAAAAAGAAAAAAAAAAAGAATAAAAGAAATCGTTGTAATGAAAAATTACAAACAATAAAAAAATATATATGTACATTTCCAGATGGTGCGACTCACATCAAAAAGCTTTGAAAGAATCACATAGAGCAGGTTCTTACCATTCTACGGACGGAAAAGGAAAAAGCTGGTGGCAGGTGGGTGGTTGATTCATGATCGTGGTCCAGTAAAAATAGCAGCAGCAGGAACAGCAGGAGCAACAGCAGCGCAGAGAAGAAGGTGGCAATTTTCCTTTCCCTATATCCTCATTCCTATATCCTCGCTATACCCAAAACCAAAACATTGCCAGGATACCAGCAAGATGAGTTTTATTACCAAAAATATACGAGTACTTAACAATAATATTCCTAACACAATCAGACTTTTTTTCTTTCACTTTTGTATTCATATTTTGTTTGCCTTCCAGTGAATGAATTTCGCGACTCGTTTACTCGATGTGAAGGAATCTACCTTTCAGAGTTTGAGATGAGAACAGTGTGTTCTCCATGCAGAACATTAAAGTTATAATTTTGAGATCAAAATTTAAGCCTTTTAAATGAGCTCAAAATATTGAGTTTTAACATCCGGCATCAGTTGTTGCGTTTGTTCACATATGTATCAGTGCAGCCAATCGAAATACAGATGAGATTTGATGAGATTTTGAGATTGAGAGCCTGAAAAGGCACTTCTTTAAGCGATTGTTTCGTTTGCCTTACTCAACTCCAAATTACGCCATTTACGTAGAGTCAGGCATCACCCCTATTTATATACAAAATTTAAAGGCTAATGCGGATTTTATTGTCCAGGTGATGAAAAGAAGTGAACTGTGCCTTCACAAAATAATTTTGAAAAAATTGCTGCGATCGAATGCATCTCCGTTTAAAGACTGGAACCAACTCGCAATAGCAACAGAATCTTCCCTCAACCTTTCGGAAACCAATGTTGACGACTGGCAAGCGCATTTCGCAGGTGTTATTGCTAAGTTTGACCAAAAGTTGTATGTAGAAAATCTTTTTAGTGCAACTTCCTCAGCATCTAGAAACGTTTATAGAAACTTAAGTCATCAATTGAATTCTGACTTCAGTAATGATAACTCAGTTGCTCAGATAAGTATTATTTTTAAAGCCAGAGTCGAAATCTTAAACTTAATACCACACCGAAGTGATTTGCCGCAGCTATGTGATCTGTGCAACAGAAGAGAAATCGAAGATATCTACCACTTTTTAGCTATTTGCCCAATTTTACAAGAAATTTGTAGATTACACTTTCGGAAAAGTATTTTAACAATGCAAGAATTTTAGGTTGGCTAAACGTATTCAAATTTTGTCGACAAGCTCTTAACTACCGGAACAATTTCACTTATTAAATTAATTTTTAGCCTATCTCTTTTGTGCTTCAAATCACGTAAAATTGTCAAAACTTTACTTTGAGTAAAGCATACTATTCAAAAAATTGTATTATTTTTATAAATTGTAATTTTTTGTTCCAAATCACGTAAAAATTGTTCAAACTATTCTAATATTTGTATCTTAATAATTTTACATTTTCTTTTTAATTTATATATTTTTTTTATCACTTATGAAATATCAATTCAGGCAGACGGAAGTCAATGCCATGTCCTTATTCTTAGGAAATTATATTGTAAAATCTTTTTTTAAAATAAAGAATTTATCTATCTATCTCTCTATGGTGAGATTTATCAAACCGAGGAATAATGCGTACTTCAATTAAAATTGGTATTAACATTATTAACAAGTGACCAAAAGTCCTGAAAAATTTCAAGTAAACATAAAAGTTATCAAAGTTTTTTGGCAATGAAAAAAACAAGTGTGGTATACTCAGGCGTATTTGTACTTTAAAACGTCAAACTTCTTGTCCCTGCTCATAACACAACTTTTGCTGTCCGAAACTTTCTTTTAAAATAAATGTTTTTTTTTTCCAAATTACATAAACGAACATACATGTATAGGTCCGTATGATAAATTACAAATTCTTTCAAATAAACAATTTTGAAAAGCTTAATAAGGAAAGTGCTGATAATGTTAAGTAATGTTAATTGTCAGTGATATATTTTAGATAGATATTAAGGGTTTTCCAATAAGAAGTTTAATTCTGAATAGCTGTCATTTTAAAAGATTCTGAAACTTGACAAGTAAAACTACGCCATTATTAAAAATTGAAAAATATACATGTTTTAACCATTCAAAGAAATTGTTAAAATTTGGAAATACCATGTCTCTAAAATCTCAGATATTTCTATAACCCAATATTATATTTATACAAATTTCTAGTGTTGGATGTTAAAGCTCTGACAATCTTGATGATTTGATTTCTTAAGTATTCTCTACCTCGCAACTTAAAACAGAATAAAAGATTACTAAAGGTGAGAATGATAAGTAAATTCTGCTCTGTCAATCTTACTTCTTTGAAATCTTAATAATAAATTGTCTAAAGTACTACAAAATGGTAAAAACTTTTCAATTACATTTACCAAAACAA
Source organism: Eupeodes corollae (assembly GCF_945859685.1). NCBI lineage: Eukaryota > Metazoa > Arthropoda > Insecta > Diptera > Syrphidae > Eupeodes > Eupeodes corollae. Next base: position 101,746,989 of record NC_079149.1, read on the forward strand.
AAGCACTTTTAAATCTTCGTCAAGCTCCTTACTGACCATTCAAAAATGGAATGCCTTAATTCCTGCCTTATTAATAAGCAGAATTGTTGAATTCAGATCTTGTATAATCCAAGGATGATTGTTAAAGTTATAGAAGACAAAAACAAATTTATTAATATTATATTGAAGAAGTATATCTTCTTTGAACACAAAAATAAATATCCGTTCCTTCAAAAAAATGGATTTTTCAATATCAAAACAAAACCTCTTAATGGAAGACATCGTAGAAACTACCACTACATACTTCATACAATATAATTTATAAAACAATTCTAGTAAATGTATTTGAAATAATATCAACATTCAAATCGTTTTCGAGATACATTCCACATTATAACTAAGTTTGAATTGAGATAAAAATTACGAATTCACCGTAATATTGACTATGACTTTAGGTGATGTGATGACAGAGCCTTCTTCAAAGTCAAGTTAAAACTAAAAGGCTTAATTCCAAAAATCATAATTTTCACAAGTAATTCATCATCTGTCAAACTTAGTTACTAAATAAATTTTTTCCAGTTGAAAGTCTTACATTTGCGAAAATGGTACACTTAACTATCGCACAACGCATACACCTTTTTGAAACGTACTACGAAAATGGTTATTGTAAATATGCTTATAAAATTCTCCTGTCACAGTGTTAGTTGCCATACAACAAAAAACCATTTATGACCACATCAAAACCAAGAGCTGAAAAATTAGTCTTCAAACGAAGTTATGAAATAAAAGAAAGGTTTTATTTTCCAGATGGCAAATTTAAGTTATGTTTTATTGCCTGGAAAACCTTGGCCAAAGGCAGGATTAAAAACCTGGATCTTTTATAAAAGAGAAAGATACAAATTGAGATTGAGAGAAAGTCAATACTCGATAAATGTTTTGCAATAAAAAAAAATTATGAATATAATGATAAAACCGATAAAAGAAATCACTCGAAGAAAATTATTTCGACAAGAAAAAAATCAAAAGCATTAAACTCGTCCCGCAATGTCGGGAAATTAATATTTCGACTCGAAAGTCAAAACGACGAATTAGAATCAAAGCAAAGGACAAAAAAAGCAATATTCTTAGAAAACAAAGAAAACACTATTGTAGTCCTTTCTCAACCCAATACTTCTCCACAGCAAAACAAAATCTTCAACTCAAAAAAAACTATAGTACAAAAATTACGTTACGTACATAGGTCTTCAAAAAAAATCCTTCAAACAATCTTTCATCGCAGGTGATCTCTTTAAAAAGGTAGCTCAGTCAGTGAGTTCAGTTCTTCACTTTCGAACCCATTCCAGCCAAAACCTTCTTGAAAATCATGTGGAATTCCTCGCATTACCGAGTACCTTAACGCCCTCGATTTCGGTTGAGGAAAAAATACTTATGTTGTGTTGAAGGAAGTTGGTAGCTATGCCTATAATTAAAATGAAAGTTATTAAAATATGATGGGCCCTCGGCCATACTTAGTTAAAGTTGGGTGTGACTTTCCTACACACATTGTTGGGCGTCTTCGTGCCTTTTGAAGATGTTATATGAGGACCAACCGTCTTACAGTTCGTTGGTGGGGAATCCTATCGCACACTTAAGTTAAACCTGCTAAATTTGCTTTCCCAAAATGCAAGAAGAGAAGTTCACTGACTGATGGCCTAGGTTTCTACTAATCTCTTCCAGAATTTTGAGACCGCAGTAAGAATTGTTAAGTGTGTTTAGCAGAAAGGGAGGTGAAACTTGCTCTGGTAAAATTGACCGCAACATGTTGATTCTGCCACAGACACATACCGTGCTTTATGAGGAAATTACAGTTTCCACAATCAACCCACCACGTAAGAAATTGTCAAAATGGTGAAGAAATTTGAAAAGACTAGATTGGTTACTGAGGTCTGTCCATAATCTTTTCATTCGTACAACTGAAAGTATAGCTACTGATATGAAAGTGGAACAGAATTTTTACTTCGAAATAATTTCAATATAAAAAGATATGCAATTCTCTTTGAATTCATGTCTTTATGGCTCAGTATTTAAAATTTTGTGGTCAAGGTTATTTATAAATTTAATTTAAAACTAATATTTTCAGAATAAGTACCACTAAAAATAAAGTACACGACTGGGACCAACCAACTTTCTTTTGTATCTAAAAATTTCGTTCACAAAAAGTGCTAAACAGAGAAACATTTCAAATTTTTGTTTAGCCCTTTGGATTCGGCTTAAAATTGTAGGTCCCCACCATCCCTGACAAACATTACTCGCGCACAGAAATGGTTGAGAGTTGTAAGTCACTAGGCCCTGGTTCGCCAATTACTGTTGCGCCACCATATTGAATTTAATTGAACATGTTACAATTACATTTCTCACATCACTTACTTATCCCAATAGTTCAAATTCTGCTCCTAGTTTTACTTTTGCCAAAAGAGAAGATTCTTTACAACGATCCAGAAGTTTTTTTGTTTTATGAACTTTGATATTAAAGCATTAAGTTTTATGTAACTGGGTTTTTTACTAACCAAATGTCAAAAATTGACAGAAGATCAAATGGTGGGCTATTAAAATGAAATCGATTTTTGGAAAACAATTTTAGAGTCAAAATAAGCTTAGAAAAATAAATTGATAATATTACAAAACGTAAATTTGGACAACTAAATGCCTAAATTATTTATTCAATCCTATAAATATTAACAAAATATTAAAAACAAAAAACAAATTTAATAAACAAATTTAAAACTATCACAACTTGTTGATGGCTATCCCAGTATCAATTATTGCTGAATGTGTCTTCGTTAACTACTATCAAAAATGTCAGATGAAGCTATTAGTGTAGGTTTCAGCAGTGACATTCGTTTTGTATTTCTTGCCATGATTTTTTTTAAAACCTATAAAGTTCTAGCAAACTTTAAATGACTCGTTGCTACCTTGTTACATATTTGGTCATAATTTGGCATGTTTGAAAAACACTATTGCCACCATTTTCCTGCAGAAAACTCAAAAAACATATTGAAAAAGATTCACTCTATGTATGGTTACCTTTAACAGTTTTAAACAATGTCGTCTACTTTGCTGTCAAACATATTGTCTGACAAGCCAGACACAATTTCTGATGCAATTGACCATACGTTTTAGCTCTCACTGCGCTCTGCTCGAAGTTAAAACTTTTTTAATTGTATATTTTGTACAATGTTTCTATATAATAAAGCCCCAAATGGACCCCTTGGCCAAAAATGGTAACGATATTATAAGCTTCCCTTTCCCTCTTTCATTCTTCTGCGCCATGATGTGTTGGCCCTGGAAAACATGTGATGAATTCTATTTTTGATCCCTTGAGCTAGGACGCATTATAAATTTTCTCCACAACCTTTCAGTATGTATTGCTATAAGTTGTTTCCACATCTCCTCAGCTTAGTTCTTCCATCTATCTCTCTCGCAATGGTCCAATGGCTTAATGTATCTTTTTGGGTGTCGAACAATTTGTGCTTCCACCACCATCTATACATCCTTATAAAGTGTGTGTATGTGTAGGGTGTACATCTTCTTGTTTCTATAGCTATTGTATAGCAGTAGCTAACTGACTTTTTATTCCAACTTCGTACAAACAGATGGATGTAGCTATTCTCGCCCTAGCCGCCTCCACCACCATATTCTGGGAAACCCACTTAAGGTCGTTACTTTAACGGGCATTGCATTGCAATGCTCTGGTTAAGGTTCGTTTAAAAGGCCGAGAGCAACCATTTTACAAGAACCAATGATGGGGAAGACGAAGGCAAAGGCGAAGAAGAAAAAGAAAAAGAATGAGAACGAGCATGAGAACAAGACAATCCTTGATAGTGGTGAAGACAATTCCATCCTTGGGCCATGTTCGCCATTCATGTACGCAGAGATAACAAGGAATATTTATAGTCCTGTTCCTGTTCCTTACTTGCTCCTTGCTCGTTTCTGGCTTCTGGCTGCTATTCTGCTTCTCATCTTGTTGGTTGCCTGGTTATGAAATAGTCTTTTGGGGCAAGCTAAACTATGTACTGTACGCTTCTTATATGAATACCTAACCTATACCTACCTCCCTATTTCAAAAGCAAAAACTGAAACTCATAACATCTCTAACGAGAGACAGAGGCTTTTCTACATAAATTATTGGTGCAAACATTTTGAATTTAATTAATAATAAAGATAGAAAATATATTTCGATAATAGATATTTATGTGTGTGTGTGTGTGTGTGTGTATGTTGGTGTGGATGTAATGAATCTTATTGTTGTGGTGGTTCATCTTTAGTACGAAGACAAAAAGAAGCTGCGAAGACGACGACGCGACGGCGATGACGGAAAATCTCAGGACAATAAGAGAATTTTGTAATTTCGTGGAATTGTGCGATGCGACTTGCATATTTTGTATCTTGTTGCGGTTTTCGGTAGAATTTTGTCTAAAAGTGGTCAGGGGCAAGGAGTGGTTATGATGGGAGGAGGCTTAACGAAGGATGACATAACTTCCTTGAAAATGTGACAATGTTTTAAACAAGAACATATATAAAGATAGGTATATGGTTTGTGATGGAATCCCAGTGAGGACACAAAGTGCCATGATGTTTTTGGAAAAACTTTGCAGTTTGGTTAAATTTCAACTAATTTTGAGGTCATGACTATATACATTTTTTTTCTTTGAATTTGTCTTTCTTTATACTTTGAGAAAGTTTATAGAAGAAAACTTTAATATTAGGGGAATAAATTAAGGAACATAGGATTTGTACCTTTATTTTTGCTAGGTATTAAATTTATTCTCACTGACGATTTATTGATCAGATGTTGGATTTTTTGCTGTCTCTAAGGCTGCTTAGGCAAAGACTTAGGCTGAATCCTTTAAAGCTACTTTAACAATATTGACAATCTTCAGCCAACAGCGACTATGGAAGTGATCTTAAATTGACAGGGCAACATAACAATATGATTAATCTAATTTTCTTTATTGATATGATAGGCACAACACCTAGTTGTTATTCTGCTGTTTTTTTATCTCAGCGCTGGTGTTGTTTTCTGCGTTAACAGCGGAGCCAAGGTAGACGAAGTTCTTGGCTGCGTGAAAGTTACGTCTTTCGATGGTGACGTTTTGACCCAGACGTCGGTGTTGTATGTCCTTTCTTGACGACAGCATGTATGAACTTTGTTTTGCCCTCATTAACCGTTAAGCCAATTTTTGCCGCTTCTGCCTCAAAGCCCCATTGACATCACGCTGAGTTCTTCCGATTATGTCAATATCATCAGCGTATGATAGTAATTGGACAGACTTTTGAAAGACAGTTCCTCTAGAACCGACGAGTAAGCTCTGTACTATTGTTTCAAGCACGATGTTAAAAAAATCGCATGACAGCGCATCACCTTGTCTAAGCCCTTTTTTGACATCAAAAGGTTCTGTTAAGTTGTTTCCAACCTTTATGGAGCAGCGTGAAATTTCCATGGTTATCCTGCACAAACGGACGAGTTTGGCAGAAATGCCAAAACTAGACATGGCTCTATACAGCTCGTCCCTGTAGATGCTGTTATATGCGGCCTTGAAATCGATGAAAATATGGTAGGTGTCGATTTGGTGTTGTTGGGTTTATTCCAGGATCTGCCTTAATGTGAATATTTGATAAACTGTGGACATTCCTGGTCTAAAACCACACTGATAAGGACCTATCAGGTTGTTAACGATAAGCTTCAGAGCGTTCACATATTACGGCAGCGAATATTTTATAAGCGATGTTAAGTAGACCGATTCCTCTATAGTTGCTGCAGTTTAGAGGGTCTCCTTTTTTCAGGATTGGTCAAACAATACTGAGGTTCCATTCATCGGGCATATTTTCTTCCGACCATATATTACAGATAAGTTGGTGCATGCTCCTAACCAATTTATCTCCAGTTGCTTTAAAGAGCTCGGCATTTAAGCCATCCGCTCCAGTGGCTTTATTAGACTTCAGCAATATGGCAATATGGCAATCTTTATTTCGTCTAAGTCAGGAGGACGGGATTGTTGGCTTTCGTCGTGTATGTTGAATGGATCATCCTGCTTGACAGCAGAATTAGGTTCGTCGTCGCCGTTATACAGTCTGCAGAAGTGGTTCTTCCGTATCCTCAGCATTTAATGCGGTTTCACTATGATGCTTCCACTTTCGTCTTTGCAGCTTTCGGTTCTAGGTTTACGCACGCTTCTCATTCCCTCTTTTTTTCCTTCTGAAAAGTATCAGCTCTCGTCCTTGTATGCAGCGCTTCTTCGAGTGCCTGTTGTTTGGCTGCATTTGACTGCCTACACTCTTTATCAAACCGGGGTTCCTTGTTGGTGGTTGTTTGAAACCCAGCACTTCAGAGGCGACTTCTCTGATTGCATCTTGGAACTGTTGCCATTGTTTTCGATAAATTGTGTTGCCGGCCGAGAACTTCGAGAGAGGTTACTTGTAACTTGGTTGGAAAAGGATTTGGCGATCTCTGGTGATTGTAGCCGTTCGACGTTGTACCTCCTACCAGCACCTCCCTATTTTTGCCTAGTGCTACCTTGGCTACAACGAGGTATAGGAGAATGCACCTATAGCTGAAGACTTCTTGCCTAAGTGTGGCTCCATATTCCTTTCAACACTCCGAAAAATTTTGAGAATAATTGAATGGACAGTTTATTTTTAAAAAATAAGTACCTAAGAAAACTTGATAAAAATTGATTTTTGTCTGAAATGACTTTTTAAAAATGTAAGATATTAGCTTCAAACTTATTTCATCTTACAGAAAATATTTTTTTCGACATTCATTTAAATTTGTATAAACACGAAAAATTTTTAAAAATCGTGAATATGTGAAAGTATTGTGTTCTGTGCTTAATTTTGGAGTTAACGTAAGATATTATTCGTAGAAAAATCTTATCTGTATTTTTTTATATGCGTAATACAAATGTTCAAGGAATGCTACTATAGTTAGTAAAAATCGCTGAACCTACTATTGGACATTCACTTTCCTGGTAGTTCTCTTACCGAAACTTGCAACAGTTTTACACGTTTAAGTTCAAATACAACATATCCACAAGGTCTGATCACAAAGGATAAGCTACAATGGGCTCTCAACAGCTTCAAACCATTTAAAGCTGCAGGACCAGATGGATATAATTGCACCAATCCCGCAGGCAATTTTTACCAGCTGTCTTTACCTGGTCCATGTTCCCTCGGCATGGAGAGAAGTTAAAGTTGTTTTTATACCTAAAGCAGGTAAATGCTCCCTAGTCAATCCTAAAGATCTACGACCTATAAGTCTATCATCATTCCTTCTTTAGACCCTGGAAAGACTGATTGATATCCATTTAAGGACACGTATCGATACAAGACTTTTGTCTTCGTCTTAACATGCCTACTGTAAAGGTAAATCGGTGGAAACAGCGTTACACACTTTAGTACGCACCATCGAATATTCCCTCCATCATAAAGAGTTCACTTTGGTTGCTTTCCTTGACATCGAAGGTGCCTTTAACAACGTGGACACATTTCATTTAATGCTTACTAGCAGAATATTTAACTCAAAACTGGGCAACTCTTCTAGCAGACGATTCGTTAGTAGAGGGACACCGGAAGGTGGTGTTCTATCCCCTCTCCTCTGCAACCTAGTGGTGAATGAAATCCTAACTAGTCTGGATGCGGAGGGTTTCAGAGTGATAGCCTATGCGGACGACGTTGCTATAGCAGTTTCAGGAAAGCATCTTAATATCCTAAAAGAACTCTTACAAAATGCCTTGGACAGACTAATACTTTGGGCTGATCGGTGTGGACTAGGTGTTAACCCACACAAAACCGATCTGGTCTTATTTTCGAGGAGATACAAAATTCCATTGTCAACTCTCCTTACATTACAGGAAAGAGTCAAAAAAGCTACTGTAGCTCTCTTTTCTTGCAAAAAAGCTATTGGTAATAAATGGGGTTTACAGTCCAGAATCACGCATTGGCTATACACATCGGTAATCAGACTGATTTTAACGTACGGTGTAGCAGTATGGTGGACTGCTTTAGAGAAAGGTTTAAACAGGGATACGTTAAATAAAGTCCAACGTTCAGCCTGCCTATGTATAAGCGGATCGCTTCGCACGACCCCGTCTGCAGCACAGGACACCTTGCTCTGCCTTACACCTCTTGACATATTTAGTAAACAAATAGCTGCAAGCTCTGCTATTCGCCTCAATGCTTCGTAGTGGACTAACAACAACATCGGCCACTCCGTAATTCTAAGGTACTTAGAATCAATTCCAAAGCAAACAGACTACACCATCCCTTAACTACAATTCGACAGGAATTTCCAGATTTCTATACCTACCAGATCTTTTTGTTAGGATAGGACATTCTTGAAGGATGAGTCAATCCATTTTTACAAAGATGGCTCAAAAACCAAAGAAGGGGTTGGTGGAGGTGTGTACTCTGAACGACTGAAATTAAGTCTCTCATTCCGCCTTCCCAATCATTGTAGCGTGTTCCAGGCGGAACTTTTGGCGATTAAGGAAGTCTTGTCTTGGCTCAAAGAAAACGTGATATCAACATCTGATATCCGTATTTTCTCCGACAGCCAGGCCGCTATCAAATCTCTGGACTCTGCCTCTACAAACTCTATAACAGTCCATAACTGTCGATCATCTCTAATGGAGATGGCACAACAGTTTAATATTCACCTTTGCTGGGTGCCGGGCCATAAAGACATTCCAGGTAATTGTAAGGCAGATGAACTCGCCAGGAACGGTACAGTACAGCCCATCCTATACCACGTTTGGCAAGTACTGGCATACCAATCGCTACTTGTAAACTGCTACTAATGCAAGACGCTGTGAGGAGGGCAGGCACCAGGTGGACCAACATCACCACGTGTCAAGCCACAAAAAACATCTGGCCAACACTGGATTTAAAACGTTCAAGGTGCTTGCTCTCTCTCTAAGCAGATCGCATATAAGCTCGATAATAGGTGTTATAACCGGGCACTGTCTAATAGGAAAGCACGCCACGAGACTATTCGTCTTCTCAAATGACTTTTGCAGAAGCTGTATGGACGAGGAAGAGGAAGAAACGGTTCTTCATCTTCTCTGCACATGCCCTGCTCTAGCTCGAAAACGCAAGAATTACCTAGGAGAATTCTTCTTTAACGATCTAAACGATCTAAATCATATCGGTATAATCAGCCTCTCACGTTTCGTAAGGGACTCTAACTGGTTCCATTGAGCTTAGGACGAAGCCTCAAGATTCATGTGGTATCACAATGGGCCATTAAACTGGCCTAAGTGTGTCCGTTTCCATCTTGGACAGCCACTAAAACCTAACCTAACCTAGTAAAAATTGGTTTTCGACTTAAAATATCGTTAGCAAAAATGTATTTTAACAGTTGTTTAGAAAACGGACAATTTATTGTAAACAAAACATGAAAACTTACAAAAACAACAAAAAACTGATAAAAAACGGTTTCCAAGTATTTGGAGAACATAGAAAGATATTAACTTCTTTTCCAATAGTACCGAAAAACTCCATGAAGAACACCTTCAACTTTTGACTTTGATGCATGCTCATTAAAAATTCTATCGTTTTCAACATTCATTGACATAATTGTTTTTGAAAGACACTCACATGCCTTCCATTGACCCTATCAGATTGTTTATCTTATCTTTGTGTATCAAAATACCTTTTATTTAACCCTATTCTCTGAGGTAACAGTTTGCAAATAAGTTTTTGGAGACTTAAACCTCAATTGACACCTAATCGTCCTTTTATACATTATTGTCCCTACTAATTCCAACATTTTTTCATCCAAACCATTTCTCTTGATTTTAATTTGGAGCAAGCACCTAAGATACCTTAATTTAGCATGATACAAAATAATTAAAAAACTTATTACGAAACATGTGTTCATGTGTTTATCAATCTGATGATAGTAAAAAGGATTTACTCATACAATTCCCGTCTTATATAAACATAAAAATATAACATTTCTGAGAAATTGATATTTTTACAATGTATCGTTATATCTCTCACCTTAAACTTTTAAACGTCTTTTGAGAACAGCTGTGAAATAGTTTCATTGGGGTAATTCCTAACTCATGTATATTATTGTCACGATTGACCTTCTTAATCATATTTAAGTGCACCCTCCGTTAGGTGAGCTTTTCTTTTATAAATACTCTCAAATAAATCTAAAGTTATCTTCTGTGGTGTTAATAATCTAACCACATTAACTTTAACATTAATGAAAACATCAAATACAATTCTCACCAAAATCTTTACAATATTTCAAAATAATTTTCTAAAATTTCCGCTTTTGTCACTCCATCTCCTTTCATCTCATCTCACCAAAGTAACTACCCTGGCTCCATGTAACTTTTCATGAATCCCTAAATATAGAACTATGTTAGTATACCCATAACTTTCTCGTCCGTCATCAAATTTCTTAGATTCAATATTATTTATGTTCTTGTTCATATTATACACGAGTAGTAGAGTCGTATATTATTATATTCTCATTCCATTTAACTTTCTTATTCATTCAAAATTTACCAATTTCCTTTTCAGCAAAAACCAAGGACCTATTATGGGTTTCTTCGACCGACTATAAACTTTAAAGGACTTCCCACTGCTTCAATACTTACCTCAAACTCAAACTCAAACCATTCATCTTACTAAGAGGAGAGGGGTGGTTGTTTTTGGATGTATGAAACATTACTACTCAAAGCAATTTCACTTGTACACACTCATGTCCTCGAAAATCCTTGTTCTTACATTATTATGTCCCTCATCATACACATACCAAATATGTATATATGTATGGGTTTAGGTACTATATTCCCATCTTATAGTCGTCTGTCGGTTTTCGGTGCTTGGTCGTCGTCGGTCGTCAAATTGCCATTGCCAGTAATCATCTCAAAAGACGTGTAACGAACTATTTCTGCGAATTTCATTGAGTCATTGAGGTCTATGAAGGAGCGTTTTCAAAATAGGTAGTAGAGGAAGGTATACTCGTATATATGTCGTACAAGGATAACTAAGCAAGTTCGGTGGCATTTTGGGGTATCAGGAGATTGCAAGAGGACGCGACAACGACATCACAGAAAGGAGAATTCCAGTTTAGGTGTATGTCAAACGGACGACATGGTTGTTAATTCCCTTCTTCGTTTTGGGAGGGCACATATTCCCATCAGAGGATGAAATAAAAAGGACATCTTTCCGAGTATGTATAGGAACGAACACACAATCGTAAAATCACAAGATCAATGACGGATAGCATATGTGCGTGAATGGATGGCAGGAAGGTTAAAAGGATTCATGCATTTTGGAAAGATATATTGTAATAAGAAAGAAAGAGCCACCTTATTCCCTTCTACTTCTTCTTTTGGTCGTGTCAAAGCATTCAAAATAAAAAATTGATGGAGCATGGAGCGTGTGGAGGATGTGGTGAGTTGTAATAAAGTTATTAAGGAAATGTTTCAGCTATACACTTTACTTATTATTACTATTAGGGGACAAATGCTCAGCCAAAGGGAGGCTTCTTTATATATTCTTAAGTATTATTTATTGATGTCATTTATTTTTTGTGGTCGAAGAGTTGATGGAGGTAGGAAAGTCTATTTTATGATATGAAGGGGATAAACGATGGGCCAATTCCTACCTCATTAAATTTAGATTCATACACAGTTTCATAAACTCAAAATTTTTGAAAGAAATTAAAAAGTGGTTTTTACTGACGTCTTTACATTGCATCTAATATCCTTAAATAGAATGTGAGTTAAAAAAGTAATCAAAACTTAATTCTTGAATTTTGGTAATTGAAAGCTAGGGTAGGAATATGAACTTCAGGTTTTACTCATCTTTTTTGTATACTCGAATTTTGATGGATTTGAAAGCATAATTTATCGAGCCATTAGCAAAGGTTAGAGGAGCCAAGGATTCCTTATTGAGGACCACAATGGCACTCCTATAAAGACTCTTTACTTCCTCGAGCTTGGCGATCTTCCAATTGTGCATCGGCAGGGATGGATCGCAAATCTTGATCATTTCGAGAATGTCCTCGATTTCGGGAAGTTCGATTGGAATCCAAATGCTGGCTCTAGGTCTGCTAGGAATGTCTTTCTTAGCGACAACCTTGAGTTTCGCATCTGGCCAAACTTCACCTAATCAGCCATAACCATGAGTTTGACATGACCCTGATGCCAACCCCCATCGCTTATGGAAGGAAGTGGTCCTGAAAGCTCTCTTTTAAAATACTTAAAAAGCCACCCGAGAGCTTTGCCTTGACCAGTTTCCAACGATCAATGAATATTGTGCCATCATCATCGCTCTTGTCAATGACTGCAACCACGACTTTGCCCTTAGTAACTGTATTGTTTTCTGATGGGATTTAGGAGAGTGCTGGTGTTGTGCACGCTTTAGTGTCAGTATGGCCCCTAAAGAGGCCTTTCTCTTTTAAACGTGAAGCCTTTCCCGGTCCTTGCTGCAGCAAGAACACTGCGGTGGTGGTTTGCTGCGGTGTTCTTCCAGCCTCCATGATTCACTAGAGGACTTCAGAATTCCCGCAGCCTGCCGCCTTTGTTTATAAGGGCTATTCGAGATTTTCTCCTTTCTATTTGTGGATGTGTTCTCAGTAGAAGTGGGAGGGCAATTCTTCACAACCCTGCCACTACTGTAATAAGGTATCACTACCTTCCTACTCTAATTGCTCCCAACAGCAGAAGAGGGTCCATGGACTACCAGTACTCCCTTCTCTGTATTGGCTGCAGGAGATAAGGCAGCAGGCTTTGGCGCCAAACTGCAGCTCAGTCTTGAAGATATACCGGTCTTATAATTTTTGTTTTTATTCGTTTTTGTCTGTCCCACGAATTGCAAAGCAAGAGAAGTCCGTCTGTACAGAGATTCGCATTATAAAGATAAGGCTAGTTAATCCGGAGGTTGCTAGGTATCCGGATACTCCATTAAAGATGGAGCTATTTTTTGAGTTTGCCCCAGCCAGGCTGTTTATCGTTTAACACCTTAGATCTAGCCCAATGAAGATATAAGGTGTTTGGAAAGGAAAAGATAGGGTAGGGAGTCCGTTGATGTTAAGAACATCATTCTGATGTGTAAGGAAATGATAAGGATCAATTATTAAGCTATAATGGGAGGGAGCACTCATAACATGGTTTTTGAGAAATTTGCATTCAAAGTCGAAACTTTGATAAAAAATAGGCTATTTATTAAACGCGGTTATTTTCTAACCTTAAATTGTGTGACTAGGTTACTTTGTAACCATCGTAATTTTAGTTTATTAATCTGGGTTGGTTTTGAATCTAATTTTACAGCCACGGTTAAAACTTAGGTGGGTTACAAAACAACAGTGAATTTAAAAAAATCCCTAAGGCAAAAAGTGACCAATGGGTTTATCGGTTAATGAGGCCAAAACAAAGTACTGTCAAGAAAGGCCTTACAACACCGACGTCTCGTTCAAAACGTCACCATCGACAGACGTAATTTTGAGGTATTCAAGGACTTCGTCGACCTAGGCTCCCCTGTAAACGCAGAAAACAACACCATCACTGAGATCAAACGAAGAATAACTTTTGCTAACCGCTATTTCTTTGGGTTAAGAAAGCAATTGAGTGGCAAAGTTCTCTCTCGGCGGCCCAAAGTGTCGCTATATAAGACCCTTATCATCCCCGTCCTGCTATACGGTGCAGAAGCATGGACTATGACAAAAGCAGATGAAGGCACCTTGGGTAGTTTCGAGAAAAGTTCTTTGTGTGATCTACGGTCCCGTATCCATAGACGAGGAGTGGAGGAAAAGATGGAACGACAAGCTGTACGGGCTCCACAGCGATGTAAACTTAGACAGAAGGGTAAAAGTCCAACAACTGAAATGGCTGGAAAATCTTCGAGTTCACACCCACAGGAAAGCGCAGTAGAGCAACACCGCGGATCAGGTGGCGTGCACAAGTGGAAAGTGACCTCAACCAACTTGGAGTTTGAAACAATTTATTATGGCCTTAATATTTAAACACCAAAAACATATGGTTTCAACGGGAAGACGCTACAAGCCTCACAGCTTAAGACACAATCGATCTAATTTTATTCTGCGCGAGCAGTGAGTTGAGAACTGGCCATCAAGATCGTGTGATTTGAATTCTTTAGGCTTTTTTTGTGGAGCTTTCATAAGCCAGAGCTCGTTTCAAATAACTTGCATAAGACAGCAGCTGTTCTTGGAAATACATGATGTCATCGATCACGATTATCAAATTCAGCCTGATTTATGCATCAAAATCATCAACAGTTCAATCTTTCGAATGAGCTCGACCCACCGAAGACCTGATGGCCAAATAAATGATATAATATTTGACATGTAAGGTCATTTAGAAGGCTCTCAAATAAAAATAACTCACTTCCTGAAGGTAGCGCTACAGTCCGGGGCGGACCTGGGCCTCAACCAACATGCGTCTCCATCCAGCTCGGTTCCTAGCTAGCTGTCTCAAGTTTCAAACGCCAAGTATGTTTAGGTGTTCACCCATCTAAGTGCGCCACCTGAGTCGTGGTCTTCCTCTACTGCACAGTCCCTCAGGATTTGAAGACCTTCCGGGCTAGAGCGATGATGTCCATTCCCTCTACATGACCCAGTCATCAAAGATGTTGGACTTTTATTCCGCTAACTAGGTCAGTGTCGCTGTACAATCCGTCGTTATATCTTCTCCTCCATTCTCCTTCTATGCGTACGGGATCAAAAATCACCCGAAGAATTTTTCTCTCGAAGCTTCCTAAGTCGCTCTCATCTTTCTTTGACAGGGTCCAGGCCTCAGCGCCATAAATGAGAATCGGGTTGATGAGTGTCTTATAGATGATCGAGAAAGGAGTTTACTTCTCAATTGTCTTCTAAGTTCAAAGAAGCAGCGATTTGCAAGAGTTATTCTTCGTTTGATTTCAGCGCTGGTGTCGTTGTCTGTATTAATAGCGGTGCCTACGTAGACAAAGTCCTTAACTACCTCAAAGTTATAGTTGTCCATGGTGACGTTTTGTCCAAGACGTCATCGTTCAGTGTCCTTTTTTGATGACAGCATATACTGGGTCTTGATCTCGTTGACCACTAAACCCATCTTCTTCGCTTCCGTCACAATGCTCAAAAACGCTCCACGGACATCATGCTTTCATCTTTCAATTATGTCAATATCATCTGCGTATCCTACTAATTGAATGGACCTTTGGAAGATTGTGTCTCTAGTGTTGACGGTTGAGTTTTGCACAATTCTTTCCAGAACGATGTTGAAGAAGTCGCATGACAGTGCATCGCCTTGTTTAAAACCTTTTTTGCCATCAAATGCATCGGTTAGATCTTTTCCGTGCTTGATAGAGCCGCGTGCATTCTCCATCTCCATTCTGCACAAACGGATAAGTTTGACAGGGATGCCAAAACTAGACATTGCTCGGTAGAGCTCTTTCCTATGGATGGTGTCATCGGTTAAGAGATGGTGGGTATCGATTTGAAGTATTAAAAATAATACCTTATTGATATTTCATATACAACTTATTTTATTTTATTTTATTTTATTTTAAAATAAATCCATCTTTTATGTAAAACCCTTTATATATAAATAAAAACAATGATTACATAGGCTGGCGAAAAAAAATGTTAACACCTTGCCGTTTTGGATTGTTGCGCTCTAGAATATGGTTTTCGAGATATTGTGATAGACCCTTTCAACAACAAGTACCCAATCGAATTTTATATGTTATTTCATACACATTACAAGCTCTAATTCGTTACAAATGTTAAAAAGTTGAAAATTCACATGTCATATCCTCGAGCTATTGATTTACACGTTTTCTTATAGAAACAGCAAACAAGAAAACAAATGTAAAATGTATTAACACTCTTGTAGTAGTCCTTGGAGCTAAGGGTTATTTATATGGAACTATAGAGCCATAGGCATATTATTCAACAGAAGCAAAATTCTCACTTTCTTTTTGGAAAAATTGAAACACTTTCCAAGAATATCTCTTACCATTAAAAACGTTCTTAATATTGGCTTCTTGAGAAGTTCGAATTTGGCATAAAAGAGGAGTGCCTCTCTTTTTTTGGTTATTGGGCCTACAAAGTTTGAGCGTTTAAAAAATATGTTGTAATATTTTCTAAATATTTTAGGAACTTCAAAAATCATTTGGGAATTATGTTGATAACCTCAGAGTTATGATTTGCTGATTTGTGGAATATTAAAGTCGATCCTTTATGCATTCTTCAATTAATTTAGAATGACTTACGGTATTAAACTATTTCGAATTCATTGTTCTATTATTGTCTTAAGGGTTCAGTTAAAGCTATCATTGGTTTTTATCATTGAAACCAATCATTGGATTTTTTTTGACGGATTGGTTAAAGCTTTCGTTAAACATTTCTCTCATTGGACACAAACTTTTTAATTGGAAAAATGAGCTTAAGTTAAGGATTGATCATTGAAAAGAAAACTGAGAGGTGAAAAAGCGAAGAAAATGGAAACCTTTTTGAAGAACGGTTATGCTTCGAATTGTGAAAACAAAATTCAGCTGTTCATTGAAAACGATTTTATCATTGATTTTTTACTAGAAATAATCTACAACTCATCAGCTTCAAATTGACACATTTCCAAAAAAATTGGATCAGTTAACTGTCTTAAGATCTCGAAAAAAAATGTTCAATGATGAAAACCAATGATAGATAAAACTGGCCCCTTAAAAATTACGAATTTAAATTGTTATTCCGAACACACTTTGATTTCTGCAAAGAAAATCTTTATTGAATTTTGTTAAACGTTGAAAATACGACATACTAACCCTGAACTGACAGCTGTCAAATGGTTTATTTCTTGGTTTTTAGTGTTGCCAACTGTTCATAAAAACAGTTGCGAAATTTAAAAAACTGCAGTTTCTTTCGTTCCCTTAAACTTCAACACAAATTAAGTATTTTGAGAACTTTAAAATCATGTCAATGGATCATTGCATATCGAATATGTTCAACTCTCTTCAACTAATTTACTTAGTTCCATCCATAAAATGTGTTTTCTTTCAATCTACGAATGTATTTCTATCAAAAGGAAGTTAAATGAAATATTTTATTAATTTCATTTTGTCTATTCCATCGGGTAGAAATATTTACTGGAAAATCATTATTTCAATACCTTTTGCTTTTACAAAAATGGGGAAAATTTATCAAGAATATAGAAATACTAATAAAATGAGACAGAGATAGAGCTTTGCTCTGAGTTGAAGAGGCACTTGTGCAATTATTACGCTAGAGGTGCAAATATAAAGGTATCCTTCTTCCAAGGAAAAAAAAATATAAAAAATAAAAATTGTCTGCATGTCCATCCGTCGGTCTGTCTGTCTGTGTTCCGTCTGTCTGTATGAAGCATTTTGCAGAATAAACGTAGGGAAAAGTTTGTTCTTTCATTTTGATATTTCTCGTTTCTCTTCTTTATGGACAAATATTAAGTTCCCATTGCCCTAAGGGGGCAGCAGGAATAACCACATTGCTACTTCTGTTTTTCTGCTGTTTCCTCTACGTCTTCTGAAGCAGTAGTAGTCCTAGTCACCGTTCACCGTAGTCGTCACCGTTCATCGTCATCCTCATCGTCTTCATCGTCGCCTGCGTTGTCGTCGTCGTCGTCGTCATTTCTTTATTCGTCCTGTGAGAGTGAATCCGGTGCACTTTACAATTTCCACCAGTTGCAAAGTTAAATAGATGGAAGAACTTGCTTCCTTCTATTTCTTCTTCTTGCTTCCTTCTTCTTCATCTTCCAGCCATGGCTATTAAAAGAAAATATTAAAACTGAAAAAAAAAATAAAACGAACATAGAAACAAAGACAAAATAATATCGAAGGACGAAGAGCAGGATTTAGGACTCTAGGTCCACAGGATGCGATGCCTCCACAATGATCATAGTTAAAGACGAAGCAAAACGAATAAAAAGAAAAAGTAGTGTAGAATTAGAAGTAAAAGAGGAACAAAAACTGAAATAAGACACAGGACGAACTAATTGAGGTTATTTCAAGGAAAATTCATTTTGAGGACTTTTTCAAAGCGAATGAGGTTATATAGAGTTGGTCTTGGATGAAAAGCGAGCTAAATGTGAGTTGCTTTGGTCCTAATGTCCGCCCATCCACATAAACTTTGAGAAACTCATTTTTCGACTACCTTCCTATCAATGCGAGGATAGAATCATATTGAGGATACGTGAGTGATTACAGAATTTACCCCCACCCCCTCCTCATGCTATTCCACCTCACTTTAACTGCGAATCTATATTTTTTGTTGGGGTTGGAGTTGGACATGGGAGGTGGATTGTGGGGGAGCAATTAGCATTGTTGCGGATGAGTGTACACAGAAGTGGTATCGGTTCAAGGAGCTGAGAAAACTAATAGATAACTGTTTAAGAATTGATTCGTCTTAAGGGATTCCCATTCTTTCATTCCCTTTTTTTCTCTCTCTGCTTCAGGTTCCTTCGTGCGACGCATCATCGTTTCCAGCTTCGTTATCACTTGGAAATATCTCGTTCATAGTTTATAAGTCTCAAGTGCGAGATGAATTGAGATGTAGTTTCTTATTTTTGTTCTTCTTATTTTGACAATGAAAAAGTTTCCTTGTGATATATTTTAATGTTCATTGAACGGTATAATGACATAAGGCTATTAGATTTGCTTTTAAGAAGAGATTTACTAAATGATTTTATTGAATGATTTTTTTTGTATACACTTACGTATAAAAGCGGGATTGAATGAAAATTAATTGCTGAGAGGCCCTTGTCTACGATTTTCATGTTATGGTGTGCGGAAAACTGTAGCGTTGTTTTGTGATTGACCATTTTTATTAAAACTTAATGGTTTTCGAATAAGAAGTTTCATTTTAAATTAACCACATCTGTATGGACAGCTGGCACATTTAGAGCTATCATCTGGCATTCTACATTTAAAAATACGTCATCACTAAGAATGTAACGATACTTAGTTCAATAACTCACTGAAGTTGTTAAAATCAGTATACGAAATGATACAAATTTAAAGTCACAGTTCGAAAACTGAAGAACTTTTGAGCCGTCGTTGACACGTCTTCCAGGATCACAGTAGTACGATTGCTGAACAAATTTCAGCTGCTAAGACATGTTAGTGATGAATAGACTGGAAATATTTCTGCTGCTAAGTCCGTTCGTAAATTCTTCGTTGACAATTGAAATTAAGTGTTTTAAAATTATCGAAAATCATCTTTAGTAAAAAAGTCCACTTTTATTTCGGAAGCTACGTTAATAAGCACAATTATTGTAGCATTTGGGGCTCGAAAAATCTAATATTTATTATTGAAAAAAATATCCATTCCCTTCATGTCATTTTTTTTGCTGAATTGGAAGATATCGATGTCAATGATTGTACTACATTCGTGTAGTACGGCTTAAGAACGATTCACAGTATTTCGATTTTGGACTCAAGGGTAATATGAATGGCATTCCTAGAAGCAGGAATATAAGAGTTGAGCTATTTAAAGGGCAGTAAAATAATTGGCTATTTTACTAGAGCATAGTCCGTTTAAACAACATTAAAAAGCTAGAGGCAACAGGCAACTTAACGACGATGTTCGGGTGACGTAATTGAGTAAATGGTGTTATTTTAACCTAATGCTTTAAAAGCTTTTTCCTGAATATTTCACAAGTACGTTTAGAGTAGGTTTCTGAAACACTAGCCCTTAAATTGGGAGTTATACTCAAGTTTTGGACGTATATTGAGTTTTTTTTAAATAGTAACCAGATCGCAAAGAAAATTAAATCTCTTGCATTGCCTCAGATATGTGATCTTATACAAGAGGTGGTTCGTGATGTTCAAGTTCATTGATTTAAGTATCACCAATGAAAAAATGTATTTACTTACTTACTTACTTAAGGTGGCGCTACAGTCCTGTGTGAACTAGGGCCTCACCCAACAAACTTCTCCATCTAGCTCGGTCTCTAGCTAGATATCTCCAGTTTCGCGCTCCAAGTTGGTTGAGGTCACCTTCCACTTGTGCGCGCCACCTGATCCGTGGTCTTCCTCTACTGCGCTGTCCTGTGGGTGCGGATTTGAAGACTTTCCGGGCCGGAGCATTGGTTTCCATGTGCTCTAAGTGACCCAGCCATCTTAGTAGTTGGACTTTTACTCTTCTGGCCAAGTCTACGTCGCTGTACAGCCCGTACAGCTCGTCGTTCCATCTTCTCCTCCAGTCCCCTTCGATGCATACGGGACCATAGATCACACGAAGAACTTTTCTCTCGAAGCGACCCAAGGTGCTTTCATCTGCTTTTGTCATGGTCCATGCTTCTGCACCGTATAGCAGGACGGGGATGATAAGGGCCTTATATACCAACACTTTGGATACTCGAGAAAGGACTTTACCACCCAATTGCTTTCTTAGGCCAAGGAAACAAGGGTTAGCAAGAGTTATTCTGCTTTTGATCTCAGCACTGGTGTTGTTTTCTACGTTTACAGCGGAGCCTAGACAGACGAAGTCCTTGACTACCTCAAAGTTACGTCTGTCGATTGTGACGTTTTGACCAAAACGTCGGTGTTGTATGTCCTTTCTAGACGACAGCATGTACTTTGTTTTGCCCTCATTAACCGTTAAACCCATTTTTGCCGCCTCTGCCTCAATACTCACAAAAGCCCCATTGACATCTTCCGATTATGTCAATGTCATCAGCATATGCCAGTAATTGGACAGACTTTTGAAAGATAGTGCCTCTAGTGTTGTCGTGTGAGCTCAGCACTATTCTTTCAAGCACGATGTTAAAAAAATCGCATGACAGCGCATCACCTTGTCTAAAACCTTTTTTGACATCAAAAGGTTCTGTTAAGTTGTGTCCAACTTTTATGGAGCAGCGTGAATTCTTCGTCGTCATCCTGCACAAACGGACGAGTTTGGCAGGGATGCCAAAACTAGACATGACTCTATAGAACTCGTCCTGTAGATGCTTTCATATGCGGCCTTGAAATCGATGAAAAAATTGTGGGTGTCGATTTGGTGTTCACTGGTTTTTCCAGGATCTGCCGTAATGTGAATATTTGATCAACTGTGGACTTTCCTGGTCTAAAACCACACTGAAAAGGACCTATCAGGTTGTTGACGATGGGCTGTTGATGTTAACATATTACGGCAGAGAAGATTTTATAGGCGATGTTAAGTAGACTTATTCCTCTATAGTTGGTGCAGTTTAAAAGGTCTCCTTTTTTCAGGATCGGGCAAACAATACTGAGGTTCCATTCATCGGGCATGTTTTCTTCCGACCATATCTTACAGATAAGTTGGTGCATGCTCCTAACCAGCTTATTCCCAGCTGCTTAAAAGAGCTCGGCATTCAAGCCATCTGCTCCAGCGGCTTTATTAGACTTCTGGCAATCTTTACTTCGTCTAAGTCGGGAGGACGGGATTGTTGGCTTTCGTCGTCTATATCCAATGGGTCATCCTGCCTGCCAGCGGAATTCAGTTCTTCGTCGCCGTTATACAGTCTGCAGAAGTGGTCCTTCATATCCTCAGCATTGATACAATGTGTTGACGGCAGAGAACTTCGAGAGAGGTTACTTGTAACTCGGTGGGAAAAGGATTTGGCAATCTCTGGCGATTATAGCCGTTCGACGTTGTATCTTCTCCCAGCACCTCCCTGTTTTGCCTTGGGTCTGGAAATCCGAAGTGCTACCTTGGCTACAACGAGGTAGTGGTCCGAGTCGATGTTAGCTCCTCGGAAAGTTCGTACATCCATAATGCTGGAAGCGTGTCTGGCGTCGATCGCAACATGGTCAATCTGGTTGACGGTAGATTGGTCTGGAGAAGTCTAAGTTCCTTTGTGGATGTTGAGGTGTGGAAAACGCGTACTGGCTACCATGACGTTTCGCCCCGCAGCAAAATCTATGAGCCTGAATCCATTGTCTTAAGTGTTGTATTTAATTGGATTAAAAGTGTCAGACAGGAGACCTTTAATAAAAATATGAAGAGTATTGGGGACAAAACAC
This sequence comes from Eupeodes corollae, assembly GCF_945859685.1. Classification (NCBI taxonomy): domain Eukaryota; kingdom Metazoa; phylum Arthropoda; class Insecta; order Diptera; family Syrphidae; genus Eupeodes; species Eupeodes corollae. The sequence continues at coordinate 101,768,982 of NC_079149.1, forward strand.
ACTCCTGTGGCACACCAGCCATTTTGTTTAAAGTACGCATTTTCGATCAGAGGGCAAAATATTTCTACTTTCTCTAAAATGATGTCAATGTTTGTTTTACTGTTAATAAATAAGAAGTCTATGACAATTTCCACAAACAAATCAAGATCTTAGAAATTGTTCAATTAGCGAGTTATTAGAATCGCAAATGTGCGAATTGGTCATGGTCATGAGAAATTTCATAAAGAGGATTCGTTCGTTCGAAACTGTGGGATAAAGCTTGTATTAGTCAGTATATTTGTTTCTTCTAAATCTATTTTAATAGTTCTTAACTACGAAAGTGAAACTTATCTAAACTTACCTTCTTTTGACACTTAAATGAAATTATTCAATTAATGTTAAATACCAATTGAGTTCATACTTCAAAAATAAATTCATTACAATTACATCGGATTGGTGTCAATGCAATAATCGATTACTCAAACTGAAGGCTCTCAACATCTTTTACCTTTGTGTCCTTTGTAATTTATTGCCAATGAATATTTCCAACATTCTTGTTGTCAATATCATCAGCATCAGTTTTAAATTATAAAATTTCAACTGATATCAAGGAGAAGAGGACAATATACTATATTGTACTTGAATGAATGTTATCAAAGGGTTCCGCTTTGAAATCATTTGTTGTGGCACATTCAGTTCGCTTCTTTGTCGGCCTCCTTATTCGACATCATCATCATCATGGGAAATATGCTTCATTTCATCAACAACTGAAACCTGAAACTCAACCCTCAATAAAAACGTCATAGTTAAGTTTAGGTATTTTATATAGATGTGAGTATACCTATACATAGGTAAGGTATTCGTTTTCATATAAAGTTTAGAGATAGTCAGAAAGAACAAAAGGAGAAAATGCTGATAAAATCAATCAAATCCTTTGTAAAGGGGGGCAGTTAAATGAAAGCTTTTGTCTTTCAGATTATTTTTGGACCTAAAATTGCGTTTCCCAATGGATACATCAAAACTCTCTACATAACGTATATATTTTCAATACTTGAGATATATATGATATATATCTATAGATATGATTTGGACCTTTTCAATCACAAAATACCTAAAACCAAAGCAACATCATCAGAGATTCGCCATCAGAGAGAAGCCAAAAAGGATGATATCTGAAATATTCCTTCATTTGAACAGGAAATCGAATTTTATCTTTAAAGCATTTCCTTAGATGTATACATATCTCTGTATATACTTCAACTCAATTCAAACTCATGCTCAACAACTGAGGAAAATAAACTAGAATACTTATTATCCAGCATGCTTACAGTTAATATTCAAACACAAGTGTCCCTATATATTCTCTAAGTCTGTATAATAATTTGGTAAAGGTTGACCCTCGGGTGAACCATTATTAACTGTGTGATTATATGGGGTTCTGTCATTTAAGCCGAAATCTTCACATAAAAGAAAAATATTTGTTTGATGAATAAAAAAATCTATGTAAAAGTACATCTATAGTCTTGTTGATTGTGTTTGTTTTTAAGCTTTTAAGGGATATTTTAAGGTAAGTCATTGGTGAGTGAAAATTTTGATGTTGTACTTTTAACCAACTCAAGGGTAAGATACAAATATATGATTTTTGAACGTATTTTTTAAAATGTAATTTTTTTAAAAACGATTTCTAATATTTTATACTTAACGAATTTTAATTTCTAATTTTGCTAAGATAATTTTTATCCAATGACTATAATGGTAACCCTAACAGCATCAATTTTAAATTAATTTTATTTTGTTTGATGAACAATTTCATTATCTAATTTTTATCAACTTTGTTTCTTGACAATAACATGAACGAAACATCGTTATGATCTTAGATATTTAAAAATATCCAAATTAGTACGTATACGCCCAAGTGAACCAAGCTGCTTTTTCTTATTGTTCCGATATAAAGTTGCAGTAAAACAGCACAATTTCGTTCATCCTTACGATCAAGTTAGGTTTTAGGAAATTTGCAACTTATTAAATTTAAGTAAATTTTTTTGACATTTTACCACAGAATGTGTGCTGTTTTTTTTTAGTTTGTTTGTAGGATCTTAATAAAGGGTGATTTTTTTTTGAGGTTAGGATTTTCCTGCATTAGTATTTGACAGATCACGCGGGATTTCAGGACATGGTGTCAAAGAGAAAGATGCTCAGTACGCTTTGACATTTCATCATGAATAGACTTATTAACGAGCAACCGCTTGCAAATCATTGAATTTTATTACCAAAATCAGTGTTCGGTTCGAAATGTGTTTGGCGCTTTACGTCCGATTTATGGTCTACATAATCGACCAAGT
>NC_079149.1:101771502-101843704 GCF_945859685.1 Eupeodes corollae
TTTTCGGCTAAGAATGTTGTTAACAAAAGTAAATTTTGAAATCAAATTATTTTAGTATATGTAAGATATTGTTGGTAATTGTTGGAATAATTCAACTAACAAGTTTTTTAAAAAAACACGCAAAACTACAAACTTTTAAGCAAGACACATCGATTGACGGGATTTGAAGTTATCATGTTGGGTCGCATATCAGCCTCTTTTTTCAGTGTATTCTTATTTTTATCGTAGGAAGATTGTGATGGAAAAATTTGTTTCTGTTTTGAATTAAATTGTAATTTTTTTAACTGAATTCAAAATTACATATTTTTTTGTTGATTTTGATCTTTGAAATCTTGGGAACTTAATTTTGGAGGAATTGTCAATTTGCAGTAACTATAAAAAAGAATATGCATGGCAAAGGATTGCAACATACTAACACACTAATCCCTCAAGCCAATGATACTTCAATTTATAAAGTCACTATTTATCATAATTGGACAGAAATTGTAAAGACTATGATTTTCTTGTATATTTGCAATTGTTACTTATGTAATTTAATTACTTGCTATAAAGTTCTCGATACCTGCAGAGCAGCCTTTTTATTTTGTTTGCTTTAAAAGGCTTTGTATAAAAAGAAATTGAATGCCATAGAAAAATCTCGGTTTCTTTTTCTCAAAAAAGTAAAAGTATTTAAAGTTTAAGAGTAAAATCCCAAGTCTTTTAACCACACTTTGGCGAAACAATGAACTTTGGACTTTAAACTACCTTAAGAACGAAATATAAACGGTGATTTTTTAAGAGCTTGAGAACTTTTAAAAAAAAAAAACGCCTAAAATTTGCAAAATCTCATCGATTCTTTATTTGAAACGTTAGATTGGTCCATGACATTTACTTTTTAAAGATAATTTCATTTAAATGTTGACCGCGGCTGTGTCTTAGGTGGTCCATTCAGAAAGTCCAATTTTGGGTAACTTTTTCGAGCATTTCGGCCGGAATAGCCCGAATTTCTTCGGAAATGTTGTCTTCCAAAGCTGGAATAGTTGCTGGCTTATTTGTGTAGACTTTAGACTTGACGTAGCCCCACAAAAAATAGTCTAAAGGCATCAAATCGCATGATCTTGGTGGCCAACTTACCGGTCCATTCTTTGAGATGAATTGTTCTCCGAAGTTTTCCCTCAAAATGGCCATAGAATCGCAAGCTGTGTGGCATGTAGCGCCATCTTGTTGAAACCACATGTCAACCAAGTTCAGTTCTTCCATTTTTGGCAACAAAAAGTTTGTTAGCATTGAACGATAGCGATCGCCATTCACCGTAACGTTGCGTCCAACAGCATCTTTGAAAAAATACGGTCCAATGATTCCACCAGCGTACAAACCACACCAAACAGTGCATTTTTCGGGATGCATGGGCAGTTCTTGAACGGCTTCTGGTTGCTCTTCACTCCAAATGCGGCAATTTTGCTTATTTACGTAGCCATTCAACCAGAAATGAGCCTCATCGCTGAACAAAATTTTTCGATAAAAAAGCGGATTTTCTGCCAACTTTTCTAGGGCCCATTCACTGAAAATTCGACGTTGTAGCAGATCGTTCGGCTTCAGTTCTTGCACGAGCTGTATTTTATACGGTCTTACACCAAGATCTTTGCGAAAAATCTTCCATGTGGTCGAATAACACAAACCCAATTGCTGCGAACGGCGACGAATCGACATGTCACGGTCTTCAGCAACACTCTCAGAAACAGACGCAATATTCTCTTCTGTACGCACTGTACGCATTCGTGTGGTTGGTTTAATGTCCAATAAAGTAAACTGAGTGCAAAACTTGGTCACAATCGCATTAATTGTTTGCTCACTTGGTCGATTATGTAGACCATAAATCGGACGTAAAGCGCGAAACACATTTCGAACCGAACACTGATTTTGGTAATAAAATTCAATGATTTTCAAGCGTTGCTCGTTAGTAAGTCTATTCATGATGAAATGTCAAAGCATCTTTCTCTTTGACACCATGTCTGAAATCCCGCGTGATCTGTCAAATGCTAATGCATGAAAATCCTAACCTCAAAAAAATCACCCTTTTGTATAGTCAACTTTAATATAATTTCCTACAAGTTGCGAAAATATGTTGTGGAAATATAAGCTTTTTAGGAGTTATTAAATACAACATATTTATTTTTTTTTAAATAGTGGTATTTCCTTTAAGGTACAAGTCTTAAATCTTGTATTTTTACAGAGAATGTCTTATTAATTTGTTGACTAAAAGTTCTATACTCAAATATTTAAAATCGTTATTCTCCAAATCCGTCGATTTCTTTCTTCAATATTCTACAATGTGTAAACATTAATTTTCATAAATTTCTTCTGTTATAGATTATAGGAAACAAAACTAATAAGTTCTATATTTAATATTTTGCATTTTGTTACTCTCTCCCATTATTATAAATAACGCATAACTTTACAAGCAAAAAATGTATTCTTAACCAAATTATAGCCTTTAACCAAAAAACTTTTATTATCATGCATTTTATTTGCTTTGTTCCTATTCTTATCGCCCATTAAAATATTGACAACATTTTCAAAAACAAACTTTTTCAAAGAACTTACAATTCAAAGGTTTACGTGAAGAGAAATATTATGTTCGAGAACCACAAAAAACCTTTTATATATATTGAGAGTTTAACTTTTGAACAATCGTATTTTACAATCCGATTTAAATATCATAAGCTTAAAGAATCAATTATGTTCAACCAATATTTAAAGGTTAAATTAGGGTCATTAAAAAAAAGTAAAGATGATGTTATCAACTTGGTGCAAGATTTTAAAAGTAAAAGTCATAGCATCCTTGTGGTATAACCTTTAAGCCACCATCAATATTCTGTTATCATATTTTTCTTTAGACTTCGGTACATATATTGTTTAAGGGTTTCTATAGAAGTTTCTTTTTCAATTCTATGTTTTCTACTGGGACATAGGTGCACCTGATGTAACCAACATCATAACAATACTATATTTCACCCTCCGGTAGTGTTAGTAGTAATGTTCAAACTCAGAATTATCATGATTTTCTGAACTTCCTAAAGTCTTTATCTTTTCTAATCTAAAGCCGTGATAACATAAATACCATCAAGAAACCTAATTTACTTGATTACTGTGGGGAGTTGTACTAAATACAAAATATTTTTCATCCTTGTGAATGATTTCCATGAATAAAGCTCTACAATTTGCAACCTTGTCAAGCTACTATACCGCCTTTAAGGTGACAATCATAAAATTCAATACCCTAAACAGCTTTATCAGAAATCAATATTAGAATCCTTATTAAATGACTTGAATATCCTTTTTTAAAGCATTTCCATTCATTTAAATAAGTCGATAGAATTTTCAGTACACAGACTCATGGATGGATGTAGGCTAATAATAAGTGACTTCTAAATCAACCCTAAGTAAATACATATATAAGTTTATTAAAAAAAAGTCCTTCAAAAATGAAACCTGTTCCACATTTTTTTATTTTTTTTTATTTTGCAAAACAAAGTAAAAGAAAAAAAAAGCAAAACAATCACACCCAACAACCTGCGAGATGATTCAATCAGTTGGGTGTGATTTTTGGCACTGAAGTCTAGGTTTTCGACATTCCCGTAAAATTATCTACCGACACCTTTGAACACCATTCACATTATAAAAAGCTAAAGCTTTACAAAATAACACACATATTAAAAACCTGGGGATTCCTCAAAAGACTCTCTCACTCTCTTTTTCTATAGCTGCCCACCTTTTGCTCAAAAATCACACTAATTTGACATTGTCCTTTTTTAGAGCACCCGTCTGCGCACAGGATAACCTAAGAGAATCCTTTTTATCATGAATAAAATCCTTCGAAATTCAATGTGTGTGGAACGTAAATGCAGAAATTCTCTCAATTCAGCAATTGAAAAAGCTTTCGAAATTACAAAAATGTTGCTCTTATAATGCCTAGGACAAGTACCAAATACCAAAGGCAGCATCCCTTTCCCGAAAATTTCACAACATCAATAAGTGGGACAATCTTTTGCTCCAACGAAGCGCCTCCATGACTATTCTATTATAACAGCAGCTCCACCATCCACGAAGGATAGACTTTAGAGGTTGTAGGTAGTTCGAAATCTCTAAAAGAGAGAGAGATGCTTTTTGTATAGATTGAGATTCAGATTGTTTTTCCTTTGGGTTCGTTGTTTTTGTTTCTGTGTTTGGTTTGTTAGCTCGATAGATAGATACCAACCAAGAGATTGTGCTGGGCATCACCGATGCTGCTACCAAAAATTTTGCTAAAAGTTGTCAGTTAAGCTCCGACATCCGGTATAATCGGAGCCAACGGTATATAATATTTCTTTCGCAACAACACACAAGAATCTCTTCTATATCGTCCTTGCGTTTTTAATGGTCGTCCTTAAAAATTATTTTTACCAAAAAAAAAATGAAATCCGTGCGGTCTTTTATTTCTTAATTAAAATTTCCTTAAAACATCCTTGAAGTAAGTTCAAAATTAAAATTCATCTAAAACTAAGCTATGGTGCGTTGAAAAAAAAAGTCCTCTGCAGGGGAACTGATAACGTTTTTGAAACGAGAAGAAAAAGGAAAAGTTAAAATAGAAGAAAAATCTATCCTCTGTTTCATGAGTGCGGTAAAATTTAATTTGGACCGAAGGATAAATGCTGCCAAGTGTAAGAGTTGACAAGTGCGAGTATAAAAGTCGACTCTTTGCTGTCCTTGAAAGTTAAAAGTTTCAACTTGTGTTTGAAAAAGAGTCCTTTTAATGAGACAACATCGCATCCTAGGTAGGCCACGTCTTATCAACATCATCATCACAAGTAATTTATATGTTGGTTTTGTGAGTTCAAACCTTTAAGTATATAAAAGTGAGTAAAAAGGTGCATTTTTTAAGTGTGTATTTTGCAAGAAGCAGGTCATTAGTGTGAGACAACATTTTGGAGTAAATAAATACAAAAAAATCCTTCACAAATTTGTCGAACAACACACATAAAAATAAAAATAAAAAAAAACTCTCTCTTTATTAAGTCCTGGGACTGCTCATCATTATTGGATATTTTCAAAATCCTTTCACGGGTCCACAGATGATTGTGACATAAAATAAAGGATAATTATTTTCCTAAACAATTCTGCTAATCCTTGTGATGAAAATTGTGAAAGATCGCATAAAAAAAAAAATATTCATATTTTAAAACGGGATATACCCATTTCGTGCTTATTTTAATCCTTTTCGTGTGTTTCTGTCTGTTATGTCGGTCGGTGGTGCGGTTCCGGTGTATCCTTTCGTTGTGCGGTGCGAAAAACACGAGAGTTGAAAAAAAAATTAAATAAATGAAAAAAAGTTATCCTCTTTTCGAGCTTGGTCGTTGTTTGCATGGTTTAGTCATCGTCCTCGTCGTCGTAGTCCACCTTCACAACACCATCATCATAACAAAATACACCAGAAGAGAGATGAAGTGAAAATCAGTGAAAAGTGAAAATTATGCTATGATGATTATTATGATTATATGAATTCAGTGTGTCCTTGGAATAGAAAAAAAGGAGAGTGCCATAGATAATCTTGAAAAAAAAAAAAAAATATTATCATTATTCCGTTTAGGAAAGAAAAAGTATCTCATTGGTGTGTGTAGGTTGCATCATTGGAAAATGATAAACAGGATCTGTTTTATCCTTCGTGTTTTTTTCTTGTGGGTTGGTTGAATCCTTGCTGTGGTCGGTGAGTTGAGTGTTTTGTTTTTATTTTCCGGTCGTGTTCTGGTGCAAGAAACCTGCTGTTTACCACGAAGCCATTTGTATGCAACAGGTTATAATTTGTGAATTATTAAAAGTTATTAATTACATTTTAATGAAAGAGAAAAGAAAAAGTTAATGGAAGGCGAATCGTGGTGTACAAGGATTTTTATGAATGGTGAGTCCAGTTTAAAATTTTAAGTTGACACGACCGGCTTTTCACGGGTTCTCTTTTCCTATGAGTCCTTCTTAATTCGAACCATAATTTGTTGGATTTTGTGTTATTGATCCTGGGTTGTGTTGTCAGGACCTTGAATTTAAAAAAAAATTTGAGGCTTATATAGCTTAATTTTGTCGTTTGTTGGCTATAAAGTGCGGTGTAGATGGATGGACGTTGCATTTATACTGTTTGTTGTTTTTAAAGGATATTGAAAGATTTAAAGAATGGTCTTAAAAATTGTTAAAGATATTTATGAAGGATTTTTGAAATCATTTTTAGTTGTGTATGTATAAACAGAACTGACAGATTTCTTCCATAGAGATGGGTTTTCATTGTGTCCAGGGAACGCTATTGTTCTAGTAGATAAACTTTTTTTCTAAATATTTTAGAGAAGATATGCTTTCGTGATTCTTTACAGGCAAACATTTTGTTGTCGATAATTTTAAAGAAATTTAATTTCTTTCTATTATTCTCATATGGATCCTTGATTGAACATTTCTTACAATTTGTTAACACCTTTTAAGTTAAAATTCTACTAAAGTTTTTGGATATTTTTTAAATATTTTGAAAGATTCAGTGTTACTAAAATCAAAAAATAGTTTTACTGAATAGAAATAATTTGTACTGTAGGTAAAAAAACGAATATATTTAAAATATTTCTGTTAAAAAAAATGGTTCACGATTTGAAAGCGATTTTGTTAAAACAAAAATTAAACAAACGAATGAAATAAAATGAAGCAAAATAAATAATAATTCAAATGACATAAGCTGATAACTTCCATTCGTGCCTGTCTGACGATATTTCTAAAAGTTTTAAAAAATAATGAATATCAACATTTTGTGGAAGACAAAAAAGTTTGAAATCACTTTCTTTCCTTGGTCTCATGATACTTTAGTTTTAAACCATTTTTTTGTAGTTTTTCAAAAAAAAGTTGGAATCTTGATTTTTCCACAAAATGGACTGAAAGTTAATAATTAACGATTCTAAAATAAAAAAGGGGCTGGGATGCAACCCACACTGATAACTTCCCATCCCGTCTGTCGATTTGTCTTGCTTAAAAGTTTGTCTATATGTACTCGTATCAATTTTTACCAAATTTGAACTATTTTTTATAGATTTCATTTTTATGAAAAAACGGACTTTTGGATTTTTATATAAAAATTACTGAATATCGAAAACAATATTTTCTGTGAAATAAAATAAGTTTGAAGCCAATATTTTTAATATTTGAAAAGATATTTGAGTCGAAAATCAATGTTTTTCAACTTGTATTAATTTTTTTTTAGGTTTTTAATTTTTTGTACCAAAACTGTCAATTCGATTTTTTTCAAAATTTGTCGTAATGTTAAAAACAATATTTCTAATAAGTAAAAATTAATAAAAAGCTATTATCTCAAATTCCTGAAAAGATATTTGAGTCGAAAATCAATTTTTACCAACTTTTATTAATTTTTGTTTAGGTTTTTATTTTTTATAAAACAATCGTCAATTCGATTTTTCTCAACATTTTTCAGATAGTTGAAAACAATTTTTATAAGATAAAATAAGTTTGAATCCTAAATGTCAAGTTTTTGAAAAGATATTTGAATCGATATTCAATTCAGACCAACTTTGAGTTATGTTTTTATTAGATTTTTATTTTTTTATAAAAAAAACTGTCAATTCGATTTTTCTCAAAATTGTATCAGATGTCGAAAACTTTATCCTTCGTTGCACAAAATTGTTTTGGAGATGAAATCATATTTTAGTCATAAAATTTTGGAGGTGACAATTTTTTTTTCATTTTTTTATTTATAAAAAAAAATGGTAAATGGATTTTTTCAAAAAATATACGTTTTTGATATCACTTTTTAATATATTATATACAATTTTATTTAAGTCTCTAGCGTTTTTGGTTCGTAAGATATTTAGGGTTAACCAAAATTTTCACCTTTTTTCAATCTGCTATGGTAAAAAAACCACCCACGCAATTTTCTTGAGAGTCCTTTCTGCATCTTTCTGCCTTATTATCTGTATAACAACATTTAGCTGAATTCGATATCTCTTCTGGTTCTTGAGCTATGGACGACGAAAAAAACGTCGCGAACTAACGTACACACGCACGCACAGACATCTTTCTAATAATCTTCATTATTCGACCTTCAAACGTCGAGAAATGTCAAAATTTTCAATTTGACCAATCAGACAGATTACAATAACTTCCTATGGGAAGTTAATAAATATTTTAGTCGAAACCCAATTTTTAATAATTATTAGTGGTATTTTTTGAAAGTTTGTTTTTCTTATAAAAATAATGTCAATTGGATTGTTCTATGAAAATAAGCTTATGTTAACATATTTTGTATAGAATAAATTAATTTTGAATTCAAAACCCCGAGATATTCGAGTCAAAAATAAATGTTAACCAATTTTGTTTAGCTTTTTATTTTGCAAGAACACTATCGATTGCAATGTACCAAATTTGAAAAACAATATTTTCTTAAATACAAAATAAGTTTGAAGACAAGATCTTTAATTTTTACGGGATATTCTAAACCAATATAAATTTTTACGAACTTGAAGCTATATTTTTTTAACAATATTTCTAAAAAAGTTTAAAAAATAACAAAAACATTCAATGAAACAAAATGTTTTGGAGGCAATATTCTTTTTATTTGTTTGTTGTTTTCAACTTTTTGGAAAAAGGTTTTACTTCAAAACATCATTATTTAAAAATCAACATTTCTGGAAATATGAAAATAGGTTTCTTAAATGCAATTTCTCTAGAAACCATTGATTTAAATTCTAGGCATTTGTTAAAATGTTCAATTCGTCAAATCGGATCGATTCCAGTAACGCCCTATCGTTAGAAAAAATAAAAAAATAGGACAAAATAAAATAATAATAACAATTCTATGTCAAGATTTTACTATTTACTATTTTATATTTTTTATTAATTTTAAGGTTAGTAGAAAAATATGAAAAAAACACTAAACAATTTTAAAAAAAAATAAAAATTTAATACAAAATTGTTTTCAAAAATTAACGTTTTTTAAAGAATGTTCGATATGGTCTTATTACGAATTACATTTTTGAACAAAATTTATAAAATGAATTCAAACTTGTTCATATATTTTATTTTTTTTTAAATCAATTATTTATGAAAATCATAGATGACAATTAATGTCAATTTGTTTCAACTGATTACGAAAATTTGGACCCGAAAACTAAAACTTTATTAATTTTGAATATGAACATTGAATAAATCTCAAAAAAAAAGTTTAAGAAAAAATATTTGTGGAACTTTTTTAGGGAACTGAGTTTCCCCTTAAAACCAAATTTCGTCTTTGTAAGTCTTACAAACTAATCTTGACTTTAAAAAAAGATTAATTAAATCTCAGCTTTTTTTATATTAAATTTATTTTATTTTTGAAGTGGGGACATCAACAAACATTGATTCAATACAAAGAAGCTATGATAAAGCTCTAAAAAAAAGTATGGGCTAAAATTAACACGATATTTTTTCATAATGCTGTTTGTTATAGCTTTCAAAAAGAAAAAGAAAATGATGGTGCACTTTAACTTATAAGAAGTTCTATCTTAAGTAATATTAAAGTCTGGATCCTATCAATATCTATTCATAGCCTTCAATCGGTATACCGTTGACAATTTTAAATTTCTTCAAAACCTCAATAAACGTGTATAGAAGTACGTAAAATTGATAGTATTTCAATTTGAGTGAGAAACAATATTTAAGGTCCAAACTGCTTCCAAAACTTCTTAAAAAATTTGTTTGTTTTAAAAATAAAATTTCAAAACACATTTATTGAAATATTGTTTGTTTTCACATCAGAATAAATTCTTAAGTTTGATTTTTTTAAATTATTTTGAAATGATGTAATTTTTGAATTCTATCTCAAATTGCACCCGAAGAAATAAAGTTAGAATTTTTGAAACAAAAATGTGAAAATCTTATTTTTTTTTTAAACAAAAAGACCAAATTTGTCTGCGAATTTTCAGATATTTGGATTTTTTTCATGATCTTACAAAGAGTGTTTAATGCGTTTAGAACGTTTGTATTACAAAAATTTTGAGTCACAAATCAAGGTTGGTCGTAAACATTTTTGCGAATTTTTTTTTAAACAAAGAAAAAATCAACTTATTAATTTTGTTTTGTTGTAGTAATTTACCAACCATTTGCAATTTTGTCTCGGATTATTTTGAATCAGTATACTTTGGTATGTTACCTGACATATTTTCTCAGTTCTTACCTCCTAAGAATGCTGATGTAAGAATCACGAATTTAAATTAATGATAGCATCCGAAGCCTTAGTATATATGCAAATAAAAGCTCTGGACCAGATGATATTCCTCTTAAAATCATTTAAAAATATGCAATATCTCGATACCACTTTGTTTGATTTTATGTCCTTTAGAATTAGTCACTTCAAAGACAAATGTAAAACATATTTCATCTCTCTTATTTTTGAATTAGGATCAAAACAAACAATGTCTTAATACAGAACAGAAAATGTTGTACGTCAGGTTTGTGAATTGAATTGAAAGAAATAATTTGATAAGTCGATATCAAGCTGGTTTTCGGGCGGGCCTTTCAACAACTGATCAAATTTTAGTTCTTACGAGCGTTGCCAGGCGTTTTATCGAAAAAGAAATAAAGAAGCCCCTATACACTATTGTCGTCACTTTTAAAGCTGTTTTTAATACCATCAACAGATGATCACTTTTATATAAGCTAAAAGTTATTGGTCTTTGAACCAAATTTATTTGGATTTATGAACAACTTTTATTAAACACGTCTGCAATGGTTTGTAATGGTATGTCTATGTCAAAATTCTTTAAATCCAAAACAGGTGCTTCACAAGGCTGTATATTGAGTCCGCTAATGTTCGTTTTTTTAATCAATGATATTGAAAATAAATTCAAAGCAGGCGTCAACTATAGCGATTTATCTTTGAAGATGTTGCTCTATGTTGATGACCTGGTGGTGTTCTCTGATAACCCAGTGACATTGCAGTTTCAGATAAATAAACTTAAACAATATTGCGATTCTAGGGATCTCAAAATCAACATTTCTAAATCTGAACTTATGATTTTTAAACCTAAAAAACGGTTCAGATAATAATGTAAGAAATTGGAAATTAGATGGTACCACTATCAAAGTTGTCAGCATCACTATCACTCATAACTTGAACATCAAAAATCGTATTAAAGAAAAACTGATACTAGCCAAATCAGCTATAAACTCGATGTGGTCACATTTTTTTCAAGAAGATTTATGTACCCTACATTGAAATTTTAGGGTTTTTGAGGCTATTGTAAGCAATTGCTTTTGTTATGGAAATAAAATGCATGGATACCACTTTTTAGAAGAAATGGAAGTTATTCAAAGATACTTTTTCAAAAGAATCTCCCGGATGCCAAGTGCATGCCTAATAACGCCATATATGTTGAGTCCGGTCTTGTGTATATGTGTTAGAAATTTAAAGACCAAGGCAGACTTTCTTATTAAAGTTATGCATAGACCTGATATTAATATGCACAAGCAAATCTTGCTTATATCACTTAATTGTGGATAGTCCCCTTTTAGAAATTGGCATGCTCTTGCCACATCACATAATTTTACAACTGCATTTTGATGGTTGATGAGGAAATGTACAAAACTAATCTCGAAAGGCCTAGAGAATCACTTTCTATAGGTAGCCGTCCTAAATAAACTTTGGGTGATTATAATTGTTTCTTTGAGGACCTTTCTGCTTCTGCTATAAGTTTGATATTCAAAATACGAACTTGAACTCAACTACTAGCCACATAGAACTGACATATATGCTATTTGATCACTCTGCAACTCAAACCGAAAAGAAGGTATTTACCAATTTTTAGCAACTTGTCCTATTTTACAAGAAATCTACAGACTTCATTTTGATAAAAGCTTCTTTTCGTCGGAAGAATGTTTACATGTTTTTTAACGGGGAGTAAGTTGGAAATTGCTGGTACGCTATGTCTCCCATGAAAATAATTACAGAGATTCTTATTTCAGTCTCTTTTGAAGTATCTACTTAAATAAAAAAGGAAAAATACCTGTTTCAGCTAAACTTAAAGCTCCAATATTCCATAACTTGTAAGTCTTAGAGTTCGCCTTTTTTTGTTTTAAATAAACTAAAAGTCCAATTTTCTCCGAAACCTTTCACTTCTTCGCCATCTTCGGTTGTTTAGTTAAAAAAAAAGGAACTTAAATATTTTAAACAATCATTTAAGTATCTAATTGTAAATTGTTTTCTTTTTTCATAGTTACACATATTTATTGTTAACTATTCTTTCTCTTTTTTAAATTACTTTGCCACTTTAACAAACCAACATTTAAAAAGTTGATCAAATTCTTGTAAGTATTTATATATGTTCTTTAGATTATATTCCATAATTGTATACTCTGTTTTCATAATGTGAATGTCTTGATAATATTCGGCAGATGGTTTTAGTGTAATGCTTATAAGTTGCAAATTATTATATATCGTTTTTAATGAATAAAGATTTATCTATCTTTCTTTATTTATGAAAGCAGGTGAACAGCTTATAAAGTCCTTGTTTTATGTTACTCGTTTATAAGAGGATTTGATAAGAGTTTGCAGACAGACAGAGTTTTCACAAATTTTGCTAAAGCCTTTGATATCATGCAATTCTTGTTCATAAACTTTCTGTGCTGAAATTCCATTCTTAATTCTTAAAATGTATTAGTTCATATTTTAGTTATCATGCTCAACTTGTCAAAATAGATAAATCCAAATCTAAAGTTATCAAAGTTTCCTCAGGTGTTCCACATGGGAGTCATATTGGACCTTTGCTTTTTACTCTTTTTATGAACGATATTCCTGATGCCTTTTAAAATCCTAATTATTTGTTGTATTATAATGACTAAAATGACATTGTGGTGATATAAAAATTTACCATTTCTGAGAGCCTTTAAATGTCAAAGTTTTACTTGGTTTAGTAGCAACTCTTACATTTTGATTGACTAGTCAATCAATGATATATGTAGTTCTTGCAAACGTTACTCAAAAAAAGATTTGGGATCTTAATTTGATCATAAACTTTCTCTTAATTTTTATATTGATTTTATAGTAAACAAAAATTTACAAGATTCTAGGATTTCTACAGAATCAAATGCCTTTACTCAGCCTTTGAAAGCCCTAATCTGAAATAGTATGGCATTGTTTGAAATCCATAATACAACTCTCATTCTTTAAGAATAGAAAGAGTACAGGAATATTTCACTAGATATGCTTTTAATAAGTTTAATTGAAACATTGATAGACCTTAATATTTTTTAAAGGTGCAATCTCTTTGGTATGCAAACGCTTGAGCTAAGAAGGAAATTTCTGCCGTTTTTATTTACGAAAAAAACATTGTATTGTAGATTTCTTTGACGTGATTTCCTGGACCATTTAATTAAAAAAAGAGGCTTAGATTTGACCCACACTGATAACTTCCCATCCCATCCATCGATTTGTTTTGCTTAGAAGTTTGAAGTTTTTCGTGTTGGGTTAAAGAAGTTGCCTGTTGAATTATTCTTAAAAGCTTTAAAATTACCAACAATATTTTTCATATAAAAAGTAGTTTAATTTGATAATCTAGTTTTATGAAATAGATTTCAAGTCCAAATAATTTTGTACCGATTTAAGTTGCATTTCTTATGTTTTAAATTGGATGAATGAAATTAATTTGAGAGATATCAAGAACCGAACATCAATTTTTACCAAATTTGCGTACTATTTTTTTTATAAAAAAAAATGACTATTGGATTTTTATAAAAAACTACTGAATATCGAAAACAATATCTTCTATGAAATAAAAAGAGTTTGACGACAATATTTTTTATTTTTAAAAACCTATTTGAGTCGAAAGTAAATTTTTACTATTGATCTGTTTTGTCTCCGATTCTTTTCCTCATTTTTATAAATGATCTCCTGTCTGCTACTTCTTATCTAATACATTGTTTCGCTGACGATAGCACTCTCAGCTTTTCATATTCATTACCAGACTCACAACCCTCCTCTTCGGATGTGGAACTGCAACGACAAATATTATAAGCTCATTAAATTCCAACCTACATAGCATTGTACAATGGGGAACAAAAAACCCGTGGAATTTAATGCTTCGAAAACCCAATGCTATCTTGTATCGTTAAAGAGATATATACCCTCTTTGCCACTATCCCTGAGTGGCAGTAAAGACATTTTTTGAAAAGATCACATACGCGATGTCGCCAATAATTCCGCAAGATGACTTGGTCTTATGAGAAGCTGCAAGAAGTTGTTCTCTCCGTCTGATGTGGCTACAATCTACAAAACCTGTATACGTCTGAAACTTGAA
Organism: Eupeodes corollae; assembly: GCF_945859685.1. NCBI lineage: Eukaryota > Metazoa > Arthropoda > Insecta > Diptera > Syrphidae > Eupeodes > Eupeodes corollae. The sequence goes on from NC_079149.1 coordinate 101,785,827, forward strand.
TATAACTCTCATCTCTGGGCTGGTGCTCTAGTAACTTATTAAAGCCTCTTAGACAGTATTCAAAGAAGATCTTTAAAAGTGATTGGTTACATGAACATCATCAACTCAATTACATCACTCGAACATCGTCGTAAAGTTTCTTGTCTCACGTTTTTGTACCCTTATTTTAACGCACTATGCTCTAGTGAAATAGCCAGTTGCATTCCTCCCCTTAAAAAATATGACCGTAATACCCGCGCTTCTAGGAATGCCCATCAGTTTTCTCTTGAACCCAACTTCGGCCGCACTATGAAGTACAGAGATTTATTCTTTAGCCGTTCTACGCGAATGTTTAGGAATTCAAAATCAATGTACACCAATATCTCAAATTTTTGAAAAGACATTTGAGTCGAAAATTAATTAAGCCTCAATTTTTACCAACTTTAAGTAATGTCTTATATTTTTTAAAGATTTTTCTCAAAATTTGACTGAATGTTGAACCAATATTTTTTATAAGATAAAATGAGTTAAAGGCCAATATCTCAAACTTTTTGAAAAGATATTTGAGTCAAAAATCAATTTTTACCAACTTATTTTTAAATGTTCCTTTAAGTTTTTATTTTTTTTTTAAAACGGTCGATTCGATCTTTCTAAAATTTTACCGAGTGATGAAAAAAATATTCCTTATAAGATAAAATTATTTTGAAGCCTCAAGTTTTTGAAAAGAGATTTGAGTCGAAATTCAATTTTTTCCACCTTAGAGTAATGTTTTTGTTTGTTATAAAAAAAACTGTCAATTTAATTTTTCTCAAAATTCTACCAGATGTTAAAAACGTTATTTTCATCGCATACAATTTTCGAGGTAACGAATTTTTAACTTCCCATAGGAAGTTATTGTAATGGGTCCGATTTGTCAAATTGTAAATTTTGACATTTCTCGATTTCAAGGTCCTTAGAGTCGAAATAAAAGATTTTTAGAAAGATGTGTGTGCGTGTGTACGTACATTCGTACGTCCGTACTTTCGCGACGTCCTCCATAGCTCAAGAACCAGAAGAGATATCGATTTGAAATAAATTTTGTTGAAAAAAAATCAATACAACGGTTTTTTTTTTTTAAATCAATAAAACTGAAAAAAAAATTTGTCACCTCCAAAATTTTACGACTGAAATATGATTTCATCTCTAAAACAATTTTGTGCAACGAAAAATAATGTTTTTGACATCTGATAACATTTTGAGAAAAATCGAATTGACAGTTTTTTTTATAAAAAATAAAAATCTAAAAAAAAACATTACTCAAAGTTCGTAAAAATTGAATGTCGATTCAAATATCTTTTCAAAAACTTGAAATTTAGGCTTCAAGCTTATTTTATCTTATAAGAAATATTGTTTTCAACATTTTGAAAAATGTTGAGAAAAATCGAATTGCCAGTTTTTTTACAAAAAATAAAAAAGTAAAACTATGTGTAAAAGTTGGTAAAAATTGATTTTCGACTAAAATATCTTTTCAAAAGTTTGAGATACTAACTTTTTACTAATTTTTAATTATATGAAAAATCGAATTGAAAGTTTTTTTTGCAAAAAATAAAAACCTAAAAAATGAATACAGATTCGTAAAAAATGATTTTCGACTCAAATATCTTTTCAAAAATTGTAGATATTGACTTTTAACCACTTTTATCTTTCAAAAAATATTGTTGTCAACTCTCAGTTAAATTTTGAAAGAAATCGAGTTGAGAATTTTGGTACAATAAATTAAAAACCTAAAAAAAAACTAACAAAAGTTGGTAAAAATTGATTTTCGACTCAAATATCTTTTCAAAAATTTGAAATAATTGCTTCAAACTGATTTTATCTTATAAGAAATATTGCTTTCAACAATAGGAAAAATTTTGAGAAAAATCGAATTTACAGTTTTTTTACAAAAAATAAAACTCTAAAAAAAACAATACCAAAACTTCGTAAAAATTTACTTTCGACTCAAATAGCTTTTCAAAAATTAAAAATATTGGCTTCAAACTTATTTTACTTCATAGAAAATATTGTTTTCGATATTCAGTAATCTTTATATAAAAATCCAACAGTCCGTTTATTCATAAAAAATAGTACGCAAGTTTGGTAAAAATTGATACGAGTACATATAGCCAACCTTTTAAGCAGGACAAATCGACAGACGGGATGGGAAGTTATCAGTGTGGGTCGCATCTCAGCCTCTTTTTTAAATAGGTTTCTGACAACTGCTTACAGAAATTTCCTATAAATACTGGAATAATGTATAATGCAACAAAATTCTTACAAATCTAAGTTTCAACAAATTACAAAAAAACCTGTGATGCATAGTTTTTGTTTTTTTTTCCATAAATCAAAATAATAGATTACAGAATTAATTTGTTCTACAAATTATTGAACTTGTTCAAAGAATAAGCTATTTTAAAATTAATCAAATCTGTATCCATTGTTTTTGCGTGTAATATAATCAATTCAAGCACAATTAATTTATTAAATTTGTTCACCCAATATTTCGTTCATTCCATGAAACACCCTTATCTATCTCCACCTAATATTTGAATTTGATTTTTTAATAGAAACATTTAGGTTTCTATATAATTTAATTTAAATTTTGTATTGTTTTTTAAAACAAGAATACTTTTTAATACATATTAAATTTTCTAGTTTCAATAATAATATCTGCAGTGCAGATTAATTAATTACAATTCACCATTAAAACCTATTTTAAAATTGTTTTATACAGATACTCGAGTATCTAACTAATAACATGTTTTCAATACTACAAAAAAAATACTTTATCTAATTAGTAATTCAGATAGTTGATCAAATTTCTGATAAAACTGCAATTTGTGGGAAGCAACAAAAAAAAACGAAACCACTACAAATACAAATTTAGCCTTTTATTAAAATTAGCTTTTTTGATTTTTAAATTATTTGATGCTGGTTTATGATTAAAAACAAAAAAAATATTTCTTTTTTTTTAATAAAAACATTTGTAATACGGAGAATATTAGTAAACAAAAAAGGGTACCCAAAAAAAAAAACACCTTGATTTTGTAATTTAATATAATTTTGACATTTTTGCGCGGTTAACTACCACAAGTACAGTTTTATTCGTTAAATATTCCATCAACCAACTCGTTTAGAGAAAAGGTTTTTAATTATTTAATGAAAAGCAAATTAATGACCATATCTACGTCGGTGGTACCGTGTCATATCTCGCCATGTATTACGTATCTATGTACATATGAATTGGCTTTGAAATATCCACGGATATTATGTTGATGTTATTTCCCCAAATGGGAGTTTAATTCACATCACATATGCATTACATACAAAAGCGGTGTTGGACTTATGTATACTTACATAGCCCTATTGGGAATATGTATTATTGTTATATTGTTATGTACATATTTTTGCTGGCAGGACACACACATAATGGATGTAGATGTATAGGTAAGATACATACATATGTATGATACGTTCGTATAACCGCAGAACTGTTTATGGATTTTGAAATCCTAATTGGATTTCCCAAAGGTGTACGTGTTACGTGTTACACATTGGGGCAACACTCCACTTCCGCACTTCCGGGGTCAGATTGTCCCGGGTCCGAGTTCAATCTCCCCCGAAACAAATCAAAGATATACGATGCGGTCCAACAACATCCCTTGACGTGGTCGCCCATCATCACCGACTAGACCCAATATAATCATGAGGGGTTGTTTTTGAGTGAGAACTATAGCGAACGCATGCATATGATGGCAAAGCACCAAATTGAATATCATTTGGATTACGGCTCTATGTGTCAAGATATGAATATTATTGTATTTTATATGAGGCATATAACTGTGTTTTGTTCGCTGTTGCACATATCACATTATTTTTGTGGTTATATTGAACATTTGGTGTATTGGATGTAGAATATAGATGGCCGTTGGCGGAAGCTTGGAAATTCACTTCCGCTAAGCATTTTACCTATTTTCTAATGATATTCTGAAATGGCTTATATTAACTAACATAGTATTAAAGGATTTTCGAAGTCGGTTCTTTTTGGGTGCGTGTCGTTTGGGCAGTCAATTCGGAACAAGAAACTAATTAACTTTGAAATGGTACTTAGGGTGAGAGGGTGTTTAATGCAAATCTATCTCAGAAACGCATTTAATGAAACTCTTTTTGATTAAGATAAAATTATTTTTTAAAAAATTATCACTAGACGAAACCCCGGTTTTTAATTCATAAAAATAAAAGACGCCATCCATGAATAAAAATAAAAATTTTTACGAAATCAGGAGCTCTGCAACTTTTGTTTTAAATTTGTTCTCATTTAAGCAAAGAAAAGTGATATGAATACTGTTGCAGGGTGACCTTTTGAATCGATGGTCCGTATAATTTAATGTTTGATGATTATTTCACGCAAAAGTTGACCTTGACTGCACCTCAAACGGTCCATCCGCTCAGTCCAAATTTGACACACTCTTTTCAACATTTCAGCCGGTATCTCTGGAATAAATGTGACAATATTGTCTTCCAATTTGTCAATTGAATAGACCTTAGCTCTAACATAGCTTCAAAAAAAAATAGTCTAAAGGCGTTAAATCGCACGATCTAGGTGGCGAATTCATCGGTCCCAAAGGTGAAATAAAATGTTCACCGAACTCGCCTCTCAATAAGTCCATAGTTGCTCGTGCTGTGTGGCATGTGGCACCTACTTGTTGAAAACAACATGTCATGCAAGGTAAGCTCTTGCATTTTGGGCAAACAAAAAGTTGGATATCATCTCACAGTATCGCTCACCATTCACAGTTACGTTACGACTCGCATCATCTTTGAAGAAGTACGTTCCCATGATGCCCTTAAACTGCACCAAACTGTGACTTTTTCTAGATGCATTGGTAGCTCTTGCAAAGCTTCTGGCTGATATTCACTCCAAAATCAACAATTCTGCTGATTAACGTACATATTGAGCCAAAAATGAGCTCCGTAGCTGAACACAATTTTTCGTTAAAAAGTGGATCTTAGGCCAACTTTCCAAGAGCCCATTCACCAAAAATTGTACGTTGCAGTAAATCGTTGGGCTTTAATTCTTGAAACAGCTTTATTTTAAAAGGCATAATTAACGTTGTTAAGTAACATAGGCCCAATTGCTGCTAACTGCGACGAATCGATAATTGATGGTCATTATTAACACTGGGCGATACAGCTATGATATTTTCTTCAGTTCGCACTCTACGTAAACGTGTTGGTGGTTTAATGTCCAACACTCCGAATAGCTTTCAGTGGTTCGATTTAACTGACCATAAAATGGAAGAAGATCGCGATGAACTTTCTTAACAGAACACGCCTTTTGATAGTGAAATTCAATAATTTGCAAGCGTTGTTCGTTTGTAAGACGATTTATGGCTATAGACCAAACTGAAAATGTTTGACAATAAAATAAAACACGAAACGTGCGTCAGCTGTTTAAACAAGTATTGCCAGAACGATAATAGGGGACTTCAGTCGAAGATGATTTAAGGACGTACACAGCCGTAGTACGTCCAATCTTAACATATGTTTCGATTGTGCCGTGGCCTGCTCTTAGCAAAGCCTATAGTATTGATAAGCTAAAGAAGGCTTTAAATGTTATTTTGGATCTTCTACCAATCGACATTTTTATTAAATACATAGTTTCCGGCAGCTCTATTAGGCTGTAGGAAGCAAACAGCTGGTTGTCAAAACCTTATGGACACAGCAACACAACGAAATTGATTCCCTCAGATATTACCTCGGTAGACACTGACTACTGCACTCCAACTTTCAGCCTTAGGAAGGGTGAAGTTATTTTCCCATCTATAGAAGATTGGGAGGATGACATCGTATCGATAGGTTTCGACACAACCATCTTTACTGACGGCGCAGAGATGGAGTGCGGAGTTGGTTCTGGGATCTTTTCTGAGTCCCTAAATGTAGCTAAATCCTTTAGGCTTCCTGACTTTGCTAGCGTTTTTCAGGCTGAACTGCTGGCAATAAGGGAGGCATGTAAGATACTTGAACAAAACCCAAACCCAAACCGAAATGCGGCTATCTTTACAGACAGTCAGGCAGCTGTCAATGTCCAGCAATGTCGCGGTGAGCTTGCGAGATTGAATATTAACCTCGGTGTCACCCAGATCTGGGTTCCGGCCATACTGTAGACGAAAGCGCACAAGCTAATGCATCGCAGCGTGAACGTACTGCACAGAATAGATCTGTTGACCCTGTACCTGTACTTAATCTTGCACGGTGATTACGAGTAATCAATCAGGAGTTCAGTTCTAATGCTTTGCGTTCATTTGTACAGTCGAATATAACCAAAATGAATATTCAACAAAAACATATGTAAATGACACAATCATGCAAGCCGTTTCCAATAATGCAGTTGGATTATATTTCTTGGATGCACCTGATTTGATTGATTTCAGCGACTTTTTTATCAGAACAGAAATTTGCATTGCCACTTGCATCTTCGGGAATTGCTGCTACATTATTAGAAGGTGGTCAGACCTCGCACTCTGATTGAGACTTCAACTTGCAATATTTCGAGAAATTGTTTTATAGCAACATTTCTGCCATTAACGTCAAATAGTTCATGGTATTAATGCACAATAGTGAATAAAAAATGCAAGATTTACGCGGTATACAACACATTTTTGGTGGTGCTCTGATATTTCTGTCAGGGGTCTTTCGTCAAACAATTCATTTTTTTAAATTCATTGGAACTGGCTGGTATACCACCGAATTTCTTGAATCTGAAAATTGGTTCTTTGATTATATTATTGTGAAATCCACCAAAACTGTGTAATGGCACCAGATTGGCAGCAAAAAAGTTATTGCCAAATTTGATTAAAGCCACAAATTTAACTGGTAAATCAAAAGGAGAAGAGCGTTTGATACCGCGTATCCCCATGATTCCAACTGATATGCTATTTGAATTCAAAAGATTACAAAATACTGTTCATTTAGCATTTGCGATGTCCATAAATAAGGCCATAGGGCAAAACACTTCACTTTTATGTTTTTCACATTGCCAACTTTATGTTGCCTGTTCCTCATAATGGAAAAACAAAAAATGTTGTTTTTCCAACTTTTTTAGACTAACCCATATAGACAATTTACACTTAACAAATTTTTTTTTAAATATTATTACGCCTTATACGTAGCGAAGCACATACCGGGCCTCTAGTTTTATATAAAATTTCAATACAAATCTCAATCTTTTCGTCTTTTTCTTGAAGATTTTCTTATATTTAAAAAAAAAGTATCATCTACTTCCGTTGAACACATTTTGAGTTTTTACGAAACAAGCGAAACGTAAGTAAGATTTACTCGTAGCGTGATGGTTAGTGCTGTCATGTTAATGGTCTTGGAATCAATACCTTTCTGTGCAATCTAAAGCTTTTTTAAAGAGTACTCACTCTTGCCACGAATTGATAAATCCTTCAATTCTTTGTATGAAACTTGCTTATTTAAATAAGCCAAAAGCTTAATAAGTTCTTTCATAGGAGTTTTATCATGAATATTGAAAATAACATCAAGTGTAATAGTAACTCTTCTTAGTCTTTTATAAATGCGAAAAGAAAATCTACCGGATTTCATAAAAATATGTCTTTCAGAAATACCGAAGCTTCAAATATTACTTCAATACTCGAATTCTTTGCAAATTTCTTCCAATCAGTATACTCAACTCCTAGTATGAATAATCTTCCCTGTATGCTCAATATAATAGGTAAGGTTGATATTGGTGCATTACAGTTATGTAATTATGAAGTTTTTTCAGGACTTACATCACTTAAATAAAAATTAAATGTTGGAGTCGACGGTATACCCGCTATATTTCTCAAATATTGTGCCTCATCACTTTGCTATCGTCTGCTTTGTATTTTTAATAAGTCCCTATCAGTAGGAATTTTTCTTGATACGTGGAACATATCTTACCTTATGCCAATTCACAAATCTGGTTGAACAAGTTCAATCCGATATAAATCGGGTGGTTGAATGGTGTAGTTCAAATAGTTTAAAGTTAAATATAAAAAAATGTAATTTTATCTCTTTTTTTAAATCAAACACTCATATTGACTTTAAATACTTGATCGAGTCTAAAACAATCTCCCGTGTAGAAAATCTAGATCTTGGTATAATTCATGATTCAACTTTTACTTTTAAATGTCATGTTGACTATATAGTTGGTAGAGCGAATTCACTTGTTGGTTTTATCAAACGAAATTGCATTGATTTTTGTGACCCCTACTGGTTATTTTTATTTTATAAATCCCTTGTCAGAATAATACTTGAATACGCAGATGTTATATGGAATTCGATCTTTAAGACCTTCTCTTATTTTCTTGACGTTTCAAGGTTTCTAGAGTCGAAACAAAAGATTTGTACGTTCGTACGTTCGAGACATTTTCTTGTCATCCATAGCTCAAAAACCAGTAAAGATATCAACTTCGAATAATTTGTTTATACAGATAATAGTGCACACATTTTCAGAAAGGGCTCTGAACAAAATTGCGTATGTGTTTTTTTTACCATAGCCAGTTTTTTATTTATAAAAAATAAAAACCTAAAAAACATTACTCAAAGTTGGTAAAAATTGATTTTCAACTCAAATATCTTTTCAAAATTTGAAGATATTGACTTTGAATTAAAGTTATCTTTAAAAAAAATTGTTTCCGGCATTTAGATTTTGACAAAAATCGAATTGACAATAAATTTCTTTACAAAAAGGAGAACCTAAACAAAACATTACTAAAAGTTGGTAAAAATTGAGGTTTGATAAATTTTCGACTCAAATATCTTTTCAAAAATTTGATATATTTTTTTAAGAAAAATTGAATTGACAGTTTTTTTTTACAAAAAAATAAAACCTGAACTTGAACTTGGTAAAAATATACTGCAAAAAAACCTAGTAAAAATTTACTTTTGGCTCAATATCTTTTCAAAAATTAAAAATATTGGCTTCAAACAAATTTTATCTCTCAGAAAATATTGTTTTCGACACTAAGTAATCTACTTACAAAAATCCAAAATCAGTGTTTTTTTCATAAAAAAGTATGAATTTACAAAAAATATTAAGAAAAATTGGTTTTCAACTAAACATCTCGTTAGCTAAAATATGTTTTGAAATCAAACCATTTCATCATATGAAAACATTTTAAAACTGCTAGAAAGAATTCACTAGAAAACTTTTTTTTAACAAAATACGAAAACTTACAAACTTTTTAAGCAAGGCAAATCGAAAGACTGGATGGGAAGTTATCAGTGTGGGTCGCATCCCAGCCTCTTTTTAAGGTTTTCTTTTTATTGAAAAGAAGTTGGGATTTGACCCTTTCTCTAAAAATGTTTCCTTCTTTCCCGTCTGTCGATATTTCTGACAGTCTTACAAAACATAAACAGCAACATTTTGTGTAAGATACAAACAATATTGAGTCAATGTCTTTTTTTGTTATCAATACATTTGAGTCAAAAACCATTTTTTATAGGTTATGAGTTATTTTTGAAGGTTCCTGTTTTTTTTTAAATTTTAAATTTAAATTTAAAATATCTGTTTGATTCCTTAGATATTTAAGCTAATGTTAACAAGAATATTTTAGATAGAATAAAATAAATTTTGAAGTCAATGTCTTCATTTATTCTTGAAAAATTCAAGTCGAAAATCTATTTCGATGGTGCATCCATCCTATTGGATTTTTCTAAAAGTTTAAACAAATGTTAAAAACAATTTTTTTAATAAAAAAAATAATTTGTTATAGGCTGATTTCTTTAATTAATATTTTATTGCAAATTTTATTTGAAAATCAACTTTTACGAACTTTTAGTGGTTTATTTATCTAAGGCTTTAATTTTGTGTAAGAAACCTGTACAAAATTTACCAGTTGTCAAAAACCCTTTTCGTTGATGCATTATTTTCGTTGAGTAAAGGATTTTTGACTTTCCTTAAAATGTTAAAGGTTTAAATAGAAAGCAGATTAAACGAGACACCGAAGCACGTTGGTCTTAAGGATTTGAAAAGCAAAATAGAAGGAAAAAACATAGGTGGAGCACATTCTAAGTGTGAAGGTTAAAAAAGAATCTCTACAATTGAAAGAATGACCCATATTAAGCTTGAGTAAACTTTTTGGGGTTTGAGTTTGAGGAGTATGACAATGTTAAGAGACAGGAGCGTTGCCCGTGGAAATATGGATTCCACAACAAGACACATTAAGGGCTTTTCTTTAAATAAATTATGTATTAACTTGTTACCAATAAGAGACATTAAAATTAATTATTCCCTGTCATCGACCTTAAGCAAGCTCGTAGTATCAAAAACACTTATTTATTAATTTTGTTTTATTGGATCACAAACAAGGATTATTTTTCACAGAAACTTATTCCAAATCAACACAAAATGAAATTGTTACGAGTATTTTATTTCCTGTATACCTATACATCTCCAAAAAAAACCCTACAATACACCTACCTTTGAATGCATATATGCAGTGTTGGTATTGTATGTTCCTGTAGTTTGTTTTCCAATTGTTATTGCTACTCGAACGTCCTTAAACTGAAACTTGTGTAAATATACACAACCAATTTGCATCGACGATTTTAAAACAAAGGACATCAGTCACATCAAAGTTTGAGTAAGAGCAATAATGTATACATACTCGTACGTTGTTAGTCGTCGGACGGTCGGTCGGACGGTAGAGATCGAGAGTAAAGCATCGAGCCTTGCGAGTGCGACCCCCATCATCGTCATGCGACTATGAAGCTCTTGTGCATAAATATTAGCTCTTGCATTATTTATACAAAGACTTGTCTCTCTCTACCTACCTACGTACGAGTATATATCCTTTACTGCTTGCTATACATACTATCATACTCAAACTGGACACAAAAGCCTCTGTGAACACTTTGTCACTATGACACCATATCCCTGACATGTTTTCCGATCTCCTCCAAAAGACATCTAGCCCGCCTGACCCCAATTGGGGGTTTATTTATATAACTTGTCACCTATATTTTGTATAAGCTAAGCAAGCATACACACACACGTTTTCGGAAAAAAAGCTTCTGTGTCGGTTTTTTGAAGAGATTCCTTCTAAATGGACGTTTTGTTAACGGCAACTGAGCCCTAGTCTTGCGTGTAAAATGGGTCAACTTCAAATCAAACAAAGTAGAAGGTAAAGCTAGCTATATATGTATGTAAGTCCTATAGGATAGGAGGTTGGTATCTATAAGTTTGTATGCCAATGGTTTGGTCGTTATTGGTGTTGCTGTTGTTGTAAGATAAACAAAAGAGATGGTTTATAGTAAAGTAGGGTATAGAATTTGGTTCTTTGTTTTAACACTTTTCTTAAAATTTTATGAGAAACAACACACACACAAAAAAATTATAGTGACAGTTTTGTCGTTATTGTTTATCCTAAATTATTTTTTTTTATTTTTCATTTAAGGAATATAACCCTTTTCACTTTGTTGTCTTATATAAGCTTAGCTTTGGCCAATTTTGACTTATTCTTGGTGTGATTTTACTTTGAAAATTTTGTGTTGTCAAGAAAATGTCAAGATCCATTGAATGACACACATACACCTACACAATATCCATGTAATGGTTCTAACGTATATTTTGTTTGTTATTTGTAAAATATGAATGATGCCTCAAGGAAAGGGCTTAAATAAAATGGGATGATTCTCAGAATTTTGGAAGACCATACACAGAATTTTGAAAGATACAATACAATTATTTGTTAGTTTGTTTTTCTGGCTTGTGGTTAGAATAAGCTCACCGCAATCAACGTCTAGAATTCTTCTTGTGAAGTAATAAGCCTTTTAGCACTTTTTGCAACAAAGAGTTATAAATGTAATTTCAGCAAAAATTAAAAGCTTTTAATTTGTATCTGAAATCTCTTTGACACTGTGATTGTGTCGGTACTTCTTCGAAACAGTTAAACCCATTTTTATGAAAAATTATATGTTTACAAGTATATGTCAAAAGGGCAAAAAAAAGGTCAAGAAAGGTCCTATATAAGACATCATTTTCAAACTATCCTGTTTTTCTAAGCTTTTTAAACAAGTTCAAAGAGATGGTTTGTCTTTTAACTGCACAAATAATTTATTAAGCCATCAAAATGATTTAATGTGAAATCGTGAAATTTAAGAGCTGGATTGTATTTAAATTGAGTATTCCAAAGATTTTGACCAACTTTGTGATGATGTAATTTAATTCAGGGTAAGTGAAGTTTTTTTTTCAAAATATAGTTCAGCGCAGCAATTTTCAAAAAAAAAAATTAACTGCCAGAATTTTTAAGCTAGTCTTAGCTCCAAAACATCGTTTCCAAAAACCTTATATTTTTGTTTCATTCCAATCTTGAATGGAAATATTTCAAAAAACTGAGGTCAAAGAGGGATTTTAAAATGCAGGTTTAAGTTGAACGTCACTTGTTCACCAGTGTAACCATTGTCATGTTGGCACTGTCAAGAAACTTCATCTAAGTATCATTAGGCGTACATGGGAAATTCCTGACTTGAGATTTTTTGGGAGTTTTTGTAATAAAGAATGCATTTTTGAATTTGGATGCAGATTTTCTATTCGGAGATTTTGGATTTTATTTGTTCGAAATTTCCAAATTTTGATTGTTTTTTTTTAGATTTTCGAACTCGAAATATTCACCTACTTCGAATTGAAAGTTTTGGGAGCTGAAACTTTCGGACAAATTCTTCACTGGGGTTGCTGTTGACTGCTGCTCTAGCTTTAAGTACGCGGCGAAGCCCTTGCTCTCGAATGTTTTTGCAGTCATCGAAGAATATATGAAGGTACTAAAATGTTTTCGCAGTGTCCAAAATATACATACCGTGCGAAAACACCATCTGCGATTCCTTTCAAATCATTTGGCAAATACCTTGTCAATTTTATTGATTTAAAAAATGTTTGGCACCATAAACGAAGGAAGGTTGAGATTTTATGTCAAACCACATTACTGTGTACACTTTAGCAATATTCTCAACTATTTGCTTCAATGGCTTGCCCGGGGATTGTTTTGCAACATACACTCGAAGAATGCGGTTAGCAGTCTCGAATGTACCATTGCTCCCGGGGTTTTCTCGAAAATTGAGCCTTCTCGCACACCATCGTTTATGGCTTTGCAGATTTCGTAAAATACTTTTGGTTCGAGCTCAGACAAGCCAATGGTATTTCCGGTAAATTTATTCGAACTGCTTGATACTGAACGATGCCTTAATTTTGACAGTTCTTTAAGTCCTTTCCAATTTCTCTGGAGCATGCGCTTGGCCCAGTTGTTTTACCATACAGTTTCTCAAACAAGTGTCTTACAGGTAACTCATTGGCATGAATTAAACAAATTGACCACTGCAAAGTTTGCTGAATTTTCGTCTCAATTTGCCGAATGATTCCACCTCTTACTACGATATTAACATTGGTACCGGCGCATCCAATAAGTTTGAGACTATTAACTGATATACACGATTTTTCCAAGAAGCTTAGCTTAGCTCATTGGTAATTGTCTCTGCTTTCCCGTTGTGTGGTGTGATATGACCTAGAAGCTGGCTATCAGGTTCTTCAACCACATTGACTTTGGCTGTTTTGTCCTTGCGACCGTCGAAGTAAATTCCCACGGGATGCCAGTTAGAACTCTTATTCACTTCAATTCTTTGTTGGGATTTCTTCTTCCTTATTTTGCTTCTTTCAACAATACTTGACCGATCCTTATCATTAATAACTCTATAATCAGTTAAGACGGCTGTAACAATAGTTGCTGTTGCTCTATCAGATATCTTAAGTCTGTCTGTGACCTTCGCAACGTTCGGCAGAGATTTACGATTCAAATTACACACCGCTTAGTTCTCCAAACCGTTTTTTTTCCGGCGAAGGTGACATTGAGATCACAGATTCGATGTCGGAATTGATTTGTGTTCCACCGTCTTCGGTTAAACATTCAGACTGGGTACGTAAAGTGTCTGAAAGTGACTATGTAGAGCTTGCAAATCGTCTTGCGAGGGATCTTTTGAAGCTTAATGGTTCCAGGAATATCAACTGTCTAAATAGCAATTTTTCTTTGAGATCTTTGATCTTCCAGGAAGGAGCGTTCTTTCGCCGGAATTTTTTTGTCTTTTAGACAGGTACATCATTTAAAATCAACGCACTTGCAAGAGTCTTTTGGCATCGGTTTTGAATTCCTTTAACTGTTTGTTGAAATGCATTGCTGGTTCTTCTGGCTTTCTGTTTTTATGAGAGCACTTCTTTTATCGTTGAGTTTATAAATCATTTTTTCAACACTGAACTTACCAACTGTTGGGATTGAAGAAATCACGTATGTTTTCAAGACCTTCGTAGCTGCGAGCGATATTCGCTTCATCGATGAGTTTTCTTCATTTTCGAGGAAGGTAAGGTAGCGACAAACATCTTCGAACGTTGGCACACGCACACGTTTTTGGCAAGTTTTTTTTGGTGAACGACTATCCATTTTATCCCAAAAACAAATCCAGCAAATGTATTAAATTCACTCAAACATTGCAACGTTTTGGTTTTCAGGGCACTTTTGAAATACTTTACAAGAATTATACTCAAATAACACGAAGCGCAAAGCCTACTTTTATATTATTTAAAACCAAAACGTTTTTTTTTTTTTTGAAAATAGAAGCCAACTTCGTTTTTCGTTTTAAATAGTTTTGAATTTTCTGAACTGAAAAAATGATTGTATTAAAGTGAAAATTTATCTAAAAAAACTTGTCATCAAAATTTTGTGCATGAACTAAAATTTATTGCTTTTTTGAAGGTTTTCCAACGTTGAAACCTTGACACCGAACGATAAATAGACGAAGAGGTTTTAAACAATAAATAGAACCTCCTTCAATTTGTTCATATTAATACATACCTAAGTTATAGACAAAAAACAAAAGTGTTCTTCAGGATTAAATTTGCTATTGATAAAATGTTACATCAGAAACATCTTCCCAACAATTAAGAACTAACGAATAAAACATAACGCTAAGGAACGGATTTTTTATGAAAAAACCAACTAATTTATAAAAACCTCATTTTAAAATTTAAAAAAAAAGGCTTTTAAATTTGTTAAACCCTTAAACCTTAAAAAGGATTATCGCAAAAATCTGACATGAAAAAGTAATTTTTGAGTCGAGTCATCGACAGAAATATAAACTTATATTTTTTTTCAAGGGTACTGCCTCTTGCGAGGAATTGACAAATTCTCCAGGAGTAATTCTTGTCATGAAAAAGCTGCTTTCTTAAATTAGCCGTTCGAATCCAGCTTAAAACTGTAGGTCCACTCCATCCCTGACAACAGTACCTACTCGAACTCTGGAATATTTGAAAGTGTGTAAGTCACTAAGCCCTAGTTCTCAACGGACTGTTGTGCCATTCAATTTTTTTTTACATTTTTAAAAAGAAGAATTCTAAAATTTAATAAAAAGAACCGGTATCTTAAGAAGTAAAAACATCTAACATGAATTATTATCTTCCCATAGGAAGTTATTGTAATGGGTCTGACGTTTCAACTTTTTTAACCCAACACGAAAACCTACAAACATTTAACATAGACGGGATGGGAAGTTATCAGTGTGGGTCGCATCCCAGTCTCTTTTCTGTGAGATGAAATAAGTTTGAAGTCAAGGTTTTTAGTTTTTAAAAAGATAATTGAGTTGAAAAAAAATTTGTACCAAGTTTTAGTACAATTTTTCATCTTTTTTTTGTATGAAAACAGTCAATTCGATTTTTCTCAAAATTTTACTGAATGTCGAAAACGATATATGTATTTTATGAGACAAAATTAGTTTAAAGCCATTGGACGTTTTATATCCAGTGTTGGCCAGATGTTTTTTGTGGCTTGACACGTGGTGATGTTGTTCCACCTGGTGCCTGCCCTCCTCCCAGCGTCTTGCATTAGCAACAGTTTACAAGTAGCGATTGGTATGCCAGTACTTGCCAAACGTGGTAGGATGGGCTGTAGTGTACCGTTCCTGGCGAGTTCATCTGCCTTACAGTTACCTGGAATGTCTCTATGGCCCGGCACCCAGCAAAGTTGAATATTAAACTGTTGCGCCATCTCCATTAGAGATGATCGAAAGTTATGGACTGTTATAGAGTTTGTAGAGACAGCGTCCAGAGATTTGATAGTGGCCTGGCTGTCGGAGAAAATACGGATATCAAATGTTGATATCACGTTTTCTTTGAGCCAAGACAAGACTTCCTTAATTGCCAAAAGTTCCGCCTGGAACACGCTACAATGATTGGGAAGGCGGAATGAGAGACTTAATTTCAGTCATTCAGAGTACACACCTCCACCAACCCCTTCTTTGGTTCTTGAGCCATCTGTGTAAAAATGGATTGACTCATCCTCCAAGAATGTCCTATCCTCCCAAAAAGATCTGGTAGGTATAGAAATCTGGAAATTTCTGTCGAATTGTAGCTGGGGTATGGTGTAGTCTGTGTGCTTTGGAATTGATTCTAAGTACCTAAGAATTACGGAGTGGCCAATGTTGTTGTAAGTCCACTGCGACGAAGCATTGAGGCGAATAGCAGAGCTTGCAGCTATTTGTTTACTAAATATGTCAAGAGGTGTAAGGTAGAGCAAGGTGTCCAGTTCCGCAGACGGGGTCGTGCGAAGCGATCCGCTTATACATAGGTAGGCTGAACGTTGGACTTTATTTAACTTATCCCTTTTTATGCCTTTCTCTAAAGCAGTCCAGGTATTAAGCCTCGTCTGAGAATTTTAATAGGATTCCTTTAATATAAGGAGGGTTGACAAATGGAATTTTGTATCTCCTCGAAAATAAGACCAGATCGGTTTTGTGTGGGTTAACACCCAGTCCACACCAATCAGCCCAAAGTATTAGTCTGTCTAAGGCATTTTGTAAGAGTTCTTTTAGGATATTAAGATGCTCTCCTGAAACTGCGATAGCAACGTCGTCCGCATAGGCTATCACTCTGAAACCCTCCGCATCCAGACTAGTTAGGATTTCATTCACCACTAGGTTCCAGAGGAGAGAGGATAGAACACCACCTTGCGGTGTCCCTCTACTAACGAATCGTCTGTAAGAAGAGTTGCCCAGTGTTGAGTTAATTATTCTGCTTATTGATGTTAGTGCAGATGTGATTACAGATGTGTCCACGTTGTTAAAGGCACCTTCGATGTCAAGGAAAGCATCCAAAGTGAACTCTTTATGATGGAGGGAATATTCGATGGTGCGTACTAAAGTGTGTAACGCTGTTTCCACCGACTTACCTTTACAGTAGGCATGTTGAGACGAAGACAGAAGTCTTGTATCGATACGTGCCCTTAAATGGATATCAATCAATCTTTCCAGGGTCTTAAGAAGGAATGATGATAGACGTATAGTTCGTAGATCTTTAGTATTTACTTGCGAGCATTTACCTGCTTTAGGTACAAAAACAACTTTAACTTCTCTCCATGCCGAAAATTTAAATTTAGAACAAAACAAATAACGGGTGCTACATTTTTGGAATTAGACGCTGTTGCAAAACTTCAATTTGAAATTTTTCTTATCTATAATTTTTTTTGTTAATAAAGTTTAAAGCATCGTTCAATCATATGTGTCTCATATATTTTTTTTTTTAATCAGGAAATATCGATTTTTCGTCGTCCTCCTGAACATCAGGACATTTATATAAGAATACTATTTCATTTACGTGGCTCTAAAGGCATAAGTGTTAAGGTATTTACCGTATTATCTTGAGGGCCAAGTTGATATTTAATATAAAATACAGCTATCAAGCTTATCTAGAAAAGTGTATTGTTTATTTGGCACGTTGCAATGTTTAGTTGAAAATAAACGTTATCCAAATTAATATTTTTTTAAAATTTGGCAATGTAACACTGATAACTTCTTATTCAAGTCCGTCAGTAGGTGTTTACTACAGTTATATAAAATACTAATAACAAGGTGTTTGAAGTCAATATCATTCTGTATTTTTAAGTCACTAGAAATGTAAACCGTTTTTACCAGATTTAAGTTGTTTTTGTAGGCTCTCGTTTTTTTTTATAACAAAAAAGTTGTAAACCGGATTTTTTTACAAAAAATTAACTAAATATTGTCAAATTTTTATATGATATATGAAATTTGATTCCTATACCTGTTTTTGTTCCCGGAATATTTTTATCGAAAACCAATTTTTATATTTGGCGCAAAATAAAAAAGGTCCTTAAATTTTGAAATGTTCAAATACAGAGCAAATAGAGATTCAATGAAGATATACTCGTAACTGTTTAAATGTGCCAAAATGTCAAAACTGTTTGATATCAAGAAAAAACAAAGTTGGATCACATTCTTACTGTTGAGCTAAAATATGAATCTCTATTGTACTTGAAATTACGTCCCAAATTAAGCTTATATAAACTTTTTGGCATTTTTAGAAACTTGAGTACTACGTCAAAACTGTTTGAGCGGGTGATGGGGTCAAACTTACTTTTTTCGATAAAATATTTATTTTGAAAATATGGTTAGAGGAAAGGACAAATCTCATTTCAACTCCTTAATTTCAATATTGAAATGTGTTTTGCAATAATGTTTTCATATAACTTGGTATCATTTTAAATTGCTTAACTTCCTTTTCGGAACAGATAGCAAACATTTAAATTGCCTTTGGATATAGATACAGTTCGAAAACACATCAACATTTCAATCGCATACAACATAATACATCATCATCATGTTAAACTTCCCAAACCTATGCACACAATTAATAATTTATTATTAACTCAACTGGAAAAAATTAAAAAGTTAGTTAAACAAATTTAAAATCAATAGAAAATTAATTAATTTATTCTGATAAAATACACATATTTTTATTTACATAAATAATTGAAAGCAAGCATTCGAATGCTTTTATTAATTTTTTGTTTTATAATATCAAAAATTGTTTATATTTTTTTTTAAATTTTTAATTCAATGTATTATTTAATCAGTAAATATTGTTTTATCACAATTAATTTTATCTCACAATTAATCGCTTGTTTTTTTTTTGTTTGGTTTCAAATAAAAAGTTATTAAATAAAGTTTTTAATTGTTATCTTCTTTTAATCAAAAATGTTGCAAATTATTTGTATTCGTTTTATTTATTTTAATTTTGTATTTATTTGCATATTTTTGTTTCAATTAATCATCATTTCCTTCCGTTTCTTGCCTTGAGAAATCGTGTTTTGAATTCATAATGTTTTTTTTTCACATTTCACGTGTAAAACTTTAATTAATTTACCGGTATCTTATTTGATATCAATAATTTTATGAAAATCTTTTCATGGTCGTTTACATCGATTAAAAAAGTAGACTCTTTTCTTAAATTTAATTTGAGTTTTTTAAACTCTTGAGAAGATCTCTGTATTCAGTTAAATATTTTTTTAATGTTAAAACAAAAAAAAGTTTACAAATGAAAATTCAATTCGAAAACTTTTCCCTACATCTCATTTTATGAGGGACTTGTGTTTAATGTATGCGGATTTATATTGATCGATTTTTAATTTGATGGTGTCTTGGATATATTCAAAAATAAAGTTTGCTGGCGCCACACAAGACACGTTATTATGTGTCATATTTTAGATTAATTGTCCTTAAATTGGGTTTAAATCTTATATATAAAAGGTATAACTTTTAAATATCAAAACAACAGTTTGGTTTAAGGATATTAAAAATAATTTGCTTTAAAGGGTGCTTATTGATTTAGAAAAAAAGAGGCTGGGATGCGACCCACACTGATAACTTCCCATCCCGTCTGTCGATTTGTCATGCTTAAAAGTTTGTCTATATGTACTCGTATCAATTTTTACCAAATTTGCGTACTATTTTTCGTAGATTTTATTTTTTATGAAAAAACGGACTGTTGAATTTTTGTATAAAAATTACTGAATTTCGAAAAAAATATTTTCTGTGAAATAAAATAAGTTTGAAACCAATATTTTTAATTTTTGAAAAGCTATTTGAATCGAAAGTAAATTTTTACCAAATTTTAGTTTTGTTTTTTTTTTAGAGTTTTATTTTTTGTAAAAAAAACTGTAAATTCGATTTTATTCAAAATTTTATCGAATGTTGAAAACAATATTTCTCTTAAGATAAAATTAGTCTGAAGCCAATATTTCAAAGTTTTCAAAAGATATTTGAGTCGAAAATCAATTTTTACCAACTTTTATAATTTTTTTTAAGTTTTTATTTTTTGTAAAAAAAACTGTCAATTCGATTTTTTTGCAAAATTTTATCGAATGTTGAAAACAATATTTCTTATAAGATAAAATTAGTTTGAAGCCTGAATTTCAACTTTTTGAAAAGATATTTGAATCGATATTCAATTTTTATCAACTTTTGTTAATAAATTTTAGGTTTTAATTTTTTTGTAAAAAAAACTATCAATTCTATTTTGTTCAAAATTTTACTAAATGTTGACAACAATATTTTTTTAAACAAAATTAAAGCCAATATTTCAAAGTTTTGAAAAGATATTTGAGTCGAAAATCAATTTTTACCAACTTTGAGTAATGTTTTTTTAAGATTTTAATTTTTTATAAAAAAAACTGTCAATTCGATTTTTCTCAAAATTTTATCAGATTTCAAAAACACTATTCTTCTTTGCACAAAATTGTTTTGGAGATGAAATCATATTTTAGTCGTAAAATTTTGGAGGTGCCAAATTTTTTTTTCTTACTTTTTTTGATATATAAAAAAAACCGTTAAATGGATTTTTTTCAAAAAATATGTTTCTTTGATATCACGTTAAAAGATATTATATAAAATTTAATTCAAGTCTCTAGCGTTTTTGGTTCGGAAGATATTTAGGGTTAACCAAAATGTTCACCTTTTTTCAACCTGCTGTGGTAAAAAAACCACCTACGCAATTTTCTTGAGAGCCCTTTCTGCATCTTTCTGCCTTATTATCTGTATAACAAAATTTATTTGAAATCAATATCTCTTCAGGTTCGTCAGCTATGGACGACGAAAAACACGTCGCGAACGTACGGACGTACGGACGTACAAACGTACGTACACACGCACATACAGACATCTTTCTAAAAATCTTTTATTTCGACTCTAGGGACCTTGAAACGTCGAGAAATGTCAAAATTTTCAATTTGACAAATCGGACCCATTGCAATAACTTCCTATGGGAAGTTAAAAATGGAGAAATTGGGTGGCTTCTGTCCATTGAAAACTATGACCTTGTGAATTACAACTCTAAGCCATTTCTGTGTGCGAGTACTATTGTCAGGGATGGAAGGGACCTACAGTTTTAAGCCGAACAGCTTATTTGAGAAAGAATAACTCTTGTCAATTCCTCGCAAGAGCAAGTACCCTTTGAAGAAGTTAGGTGGCACAGGCAGGGATTGAACCCAAGATCCTTTGCATGTGAGTCCTATGCACCAACTATTATGCGACGGATAAAACCCTGCATATTTTCAACAAAGACAGTCCATTTGAAGTCAAAGCTCCCATATTTAAACTTTTATTAAAAACAGCAACTTCAACCAATCCATTTCATAGTTCTTCTCTACCGCCTTAAGTCTACATTCTTCACTTTATTTTGATCATTTTAATTTTAAAATAAAATCAATTTCATAGAATTTTATATCCTTCGAACTCTTAAACTTACATGAACAAAAAATAAAACATGATAAATTTATGTTACAAGTTTTTAACCTTCCCTACAACAAACACCAACCTGCAGATGAGCCTTTAGGCTGGATGTAGGGTAGGGCCTTAGGTATATCTATGTATGTTTCCTTTTCGCATTGTTGAGTTGACTTCATTGTTATTTTATCTTCATCTCAGCTGAGTTTTTCATATTTAAAACAAAAAACCCAAAAAAAAAGAAATCCAAAGTAAAGCTTGATCTCGCGCCCACCAACTCGCTTCGCTTCGCATCAACATCATAATACATTATTCACTTCTTGTTCTCACATAGTAAAATCCTGTTTACAAGAGTGTGGTTGCTGAGAGCGAAATTCGCCTAGGACAAAGAAAAAGGAAATATAACACACAATAACAATAATATCAACAACAGTAACAGTAACAACAACAACAAAAATAGCGCAACAATAAACAACAACAACAAAATATATTCAGTAATGTTACATAAAACACGAACTTGGTCCTTTTGTTGTGACGAGCTACGACTACGACAACAACCACGATGACGATGACTTCGACTATGACTATGAAGAAGCAGGAGCAAGAAGTCCTAGGTATGAAAATATATCCATGGATATCCTATCCATCCTTATACCTTATACCCACTGTATGCATGTTGAAAAGCTCAAACTTGGGATACCTTGTACTTACGTATACATTATGGTACATTGTATGTTTTGTATGGTGTGATGATGAGGCCAGGCAAAAGGATACCACAATGTTATCCAAATATTTGTGCAAGCATTATCGATACACACACATATGGCGGAGATATAAACCCTTATCGTGTCATGTCATCTTTGATGTAATTTATTCCAAAATGAAAATTTATAGTCCCACCGTTATAATCAAACTTTTTTTCTTCTTCATATTTTTCTTTTTTTTTTGGAAAACGTTTCTTTTCTGTGTCCTTTGATTGTAAGGACTAAGTATTGTGGAGCCTTTCATTCTCCTATTGTATGCCTTCATATTCACATATGAGGGTAAGCTGACAAAAACATTTTTTTTTGTTAATATCAAACTGTGATGTTTTCAAAAATCACAAGTAATGAAAAATAAGAGTGTAGATATGGAGACGTAACGTACGCAATTACTCATCTTATATCGAGTTGAAAGGCGAGCAAAAAAAAAAAGGATACTTTGTATGCCTATCTGCTTTTGCCACCTTCACCTTTCTTGTACAATACAATACGAAACATCCCCATGAAAGCAAAGGTTTCACATAAGTTATTTAGTTCGATATATGTTTGTAGGTATGGAGGGTGTATGGACCTCTTTTTTTTTGCAAACTTCCAAAATGGAGCAATTGCAAAAGAAGGTAGAGAGCTCCTGGAAGAAGTTTTCTTTTTTTTTTTCCTCACAAGGATACGTATACGCATAAATTAAAAAAAAATTAATTGGAATTTTTTTTTTAAAGAGAAGCAAGCAGGAAATTTGATTACACGAAGAAAAAACCTTTTTGAGTTTGATACAAAAAAGGAAAAAAAAACAATCTTTTGATTCATTATTTTGCTTCCGTTTTGGAGTATGAGTTTTAGTAATATTTTATAGGGCTTTTAAGATCTTCCGTTTTTTAATGGCTTTTTTTTCTGAATAAAATATGGAGCAAGTAGCTAAGTACCCATATATATTATGGATGTGTCGGAATAAAAAAAAAACATATATCATTCTTGTATCTATATACAAAGCTATGGTGGATTTAATTAAGTGCTTGTACCTATTTGAAATTCAAAGGAATTTCCTTGTAACGAGAAAAATTGTATGAGTTTCTGTAATTTGGAAGGAGTAGGTAATAGACAGTTGAGTGTGAGAATGATTAAATTTAAATTGTTTTAATTAAAGAATTACAATAATCAAATTACTGAATACAAAGACTAAGAAATATTTGTGAATATTTTTGTTTGAGACATTGCAATTACATATGTACACATATAAAATGTATGTTATTGAAAAAGCTTTTATGTAATTAAAGTAAATTGAAGAGTATGTGAAAGTATATAGAAAATAATTAAGACCTTTTTTGAGCGCTTGAAAAGTACAGATCAGTTGACTGTAAAGGATTTATTCCACGTCACTTCACAATTACTTTGGATTTGTAAACAAATTTTTCTAAGCGAACGTTAGTTAAAAATTCATTACAAAAAAGTGAGTATACGCCACAGCGTACTTTAAATAAGACTTTCATTTTTTCAACCAAGCTTGTTGATATTTTATGTGTAATAAATAAATAAATTAGGTGGTGCAACAGTTCATTGAGAACTAAGACCTTGTGGCACTTACAATTCTCAACCATTCCTGTGTGCGGGTAAGGTTGTGACGGATGGAGGGGACCTACAGTTTTAAGCCGAATCCGAACAGTCAACTTGAGGTAGAACTTCTTATGACAATAATTGCTCTTAGAGGATTTATTAATTCAAAAGGCAAAAACTTTAGAAGGCACAGCCAAGGTTTGAACCCAATACGTCTAGCATGACAGTCCAACGCATTCACCATAACGACACGAGTATGGCTTCAAATTTATGTTTCTTAAAGCTTAATATGAAGAAGGAAATAAATCGAAATTTCAAAAATTGATCATTTACCATACCTAAAGATAAAATATGCACAGTGAATAAAAGCTTAACAGATTAAGTGAAAATTTTAAACAACCCCAAAGAATTTGTTTTTATAATTAGCACACACTCAAGAGGATATTACTACCCTTATTATGCATACATAGTGTGAGCACTAGGAAAAAGAGAGAGAGTTTGAAAGGAGATGTCGGTGTACATTGGTTTTGAATTCTTGAATATTGCAATGGCTAGGAAAAACAGAGTGTAGTAAGCCATTTAACATTCGCTTAGTACGGCTAAAGAATGAATCTCTGTACTTGGCAGTACGACCGAAGTAGGACTCGAGGGTATATTGATGAGCATTCCTAGAAACGGGAGTATTACGGTTGAACTGTTTAAGTGAGGAATGAAACTGGCTATTTCACTAGAGCATAAACCGTTAAATTAACGGTAAAAAAGGGTCAAACAAGAGACTACGACGAGGTTCAAGCAAAGAAAATGAACTGATGATGATACTACTCGTATCATCTATCAATTTAAATACTCTACGTTAAATACTATCCAAGAGTCTTAAGTAAGATGCAGGATCACCAGCTCAGAGATGAGAGATATACTCATGCTTTGGACGTATATAAGTCTTGTAAATAACAGCCAGATCAGAGGGGGAGAAAAACTTCTTGCATCACCTCAGAAAACCCAAACATCTTGCGGCATTTTTGGCGACATCGCGTATGTGATCGTTATACAAAAGGTGGTTGGTGATACACATACCAAGAATATCCAGATGTTCAGTTTCCTCGATGCAAGTGCCATTTATGGATAATGGCAGGGGGGTATATTTCGCTTTAACGATACAAGACAGCATTGCGTTTTCGAAGCATTAAATTCCAGGCGGTTTCTTATTCCCCATTGTACAATGCTGTTTAGGTCGGAATTTAATGAGCTTATCATATTTTGTCGTTGCAGTTCCACATCCGAAGAAGAAGGGTGTGAATCTGAAAACGAATATGAAAAGCTAAGAGTACTATCGTCAGCGAAACAATGTATTGGATTAGATGTTGCAGACAGGAGATCATTAATAAAAATGAGAAAGAGTGTTGGAGATAGAACAGAGCCCTGGGGCACACCAGCATTTATTTTATGGGTTTCAGACTTGAATCCATCCAATACAACTTGTATTGAACGATTCGAAAGGTAATTACTAATCCAATAAAGGAGAGATTCATGCAAACCGAAAGCACGCATTTTCGATAAGAGAGCCTGATCATAAACCCTATCAAATGCTTTTGAAATATCAAGTCCAATAATCTTACTTTCGGTGAGATGAACCACCAGTGGACCTATTGCTACGAAAGCCATACTGTCGGTCATTAAGAAGCTTCCGTTCTTCAAGATATTTCTTGAGCTGATAATTAATCAGCGTTTCCATGACCTTGGAAAGAAGGGACGTAAGTGCAATCGGTCGATAATTAGATGGTGAGGAAGATTCGCCATTTTTGGGAATAGGCTGGACAAATGCGGTTTTCCATCTGCTCGGAAATAGACCTGAGGAGTAGGACAGATGAAAAAGCTTACGCAGTGGATTTGCCAGCGATGAAGAACACCTCTTCAGAACAATAGCGGGGATACCATCCGGACCAGCAGATTTGTGTTTGTTAAGATCTTTTAGGACTCTCGCTACAGTACGAGTGCGAAAAAAGATTTGCCCCATAGAATCATTAACTCGCTCAAGTACAGGTGGAGTCATAACACTCACTGGCAGAGTTGAATTGGCGGCGAACTGCCTAGCAAAGAGATTTGCTTTCTCTGAAGAGCTAACAAATGAGCTAACAAATGGAGTGTCATTCACAACGAGCGTAGGAATCGAGGAAGAGGAAGAATTCCTCATATTTTTTACAAATGACCAAAAATTTTTACTGCCTTTGGGACATTGCAGTATTTTTTGCCGTAATTGTTCGTCATGTAAAAATTTGGTCCGTCGAATATGGGTGTTGCAGGCCTTCCTGGATTGCTTGAACTTATTCCGGTTTTCCTCAGTTGGATTGGCTTTAAAACAACGGAAACTTACCTTCTTAACCCTAATAACCTCTTTACAGCTCGCATCGAACCATGCGTTTTCCTTAGGTCTGATGCTTTTAACCCTATTTGGGATAAAAGTCCTCATTCCCAGGAGAATCAAACTTTTGATCATATCAGCGCTGGCGTCAACGTCACTATCGAGGAATCATAGTTACCAGTTAAAGATCCTAAAATAATTATCGAGACCGCCCCAATTGACTTTCTCATATTGCCATTCAGTTCTCTTAGGAGCTCTTTTTTTTAATAAAGAGAGTTTGGATTGGACACGGGAAATTTGCTGATATGTGCTTAGAGGACAGTGCTAGGAGGACAGTATACTTATCAGCGTCAAAGGTAAAAACAAGTCAAGAGTGTTTTCTGCTCGACCTTCCACGTCCGATATTCGGGTGGGCTCGTTGACCAGTTGAGTTAAGTGGTTCAACTCAGCGAAGACATCACCATACCCTCCAATCATTATAAACACGATAAATAAATTGTTTTTTTTTTTTCAACAACTGCATTGTTTTATTTTATTTAAAACCATTTTTTTATATCAAATAACTTTGAGAAAACAAAATATTCATCAACATTTTTTTAAGCCCTTCAACTTGTTAAAGGTTTTTTTTTCTACTATTATTTAATAGTAAATAAGCTTACCAACTTGAATTGAGCAGAATAAGTTGAGGTGTTGTGCAAAAGAAAAATTTGAAATAACATTTTGAAAAAGAAGCTTGCATTTGACCCACACTGGTAACTTTTCATTCGTGCCTTTTATCAATATTTCACAAAGTTTTAGAAAATACCAATATATTGTATTATATAAAATAAAGTTTCAAGTCTGCATTTAATCTTGTTCTCAAGTATTTGTATCCAAAACATTAAGTTATTTATGTAGATTTTCGTGTTTTGTAAATTAAGTTGGAAATTTGATTTTTCTAAGAAATAAGTAAAATCTAAAAATTAAAACTTGCATATGATAACTTAAGTTTAATTTCAAAATTTGTTTTTGTTACCAAGAAATTTAAGTCGAAAATAAATTTTTACCAATTTTGTTGAATGTTTTATTTCTTATAAGATTAACGTCAATTCAATATTTTTAAGAAAACTGCCTTGTAATAAAAACAGTATTTTATATTTTTAAAAAATTTTGAAGTCAATACCTTTATTTAGGTATTTGAGTCGAAAATCAGTTTTTACCAATTTTATGTAGATCTATATTCTTTATAAAAAGAAGTATCGTATGTATTTTTTTCATATTTCGGAATGTTAAGAACAAGATAAAATTAGCTTCAAGTGAATATCTTTAATTCGAGTCAAATATTAATTTTCAGCTACTTGTTGTAGGATTGTTGTTTGTTTTCTTGTAAAAATAAAAACAAGTGTCACTTCGAAATAATAAACAACAAATATGTTTTTTTTGAAAAATATTGAAAATAACAACTATTTCTAAGAATTCATACGAAATTGAACTCACATCACTTCGCAAGAATTATTGTTTTAAGAGATATTTGAAATAAAATAAAGGCCAAATAAATTTCCTTTTTCACATTTGTATGTTATTAGTTGTTAAACAAAATTTATGTAAAGTCTATATCTGTGAAGGTTCTTGAGATATGGTTGATGATAAAAGCTTTCTTATTCACACACACGACACCTTTCTAAAAACCTTTGATTAAGATGTCAAGGACCTTGAAATGTCGAAAAATTTCAACATTTTCAATTCAACACATTGAAAAGATACACAGAAACTTCTTTTGTGGCACGTTAAACATATTGGTATTGTGCTGATGATGGGATTTCCAGGCCTTAACAATAGTTTGAAGACCATTTGTGTTAAAATGGTTATAAATTTGCACTTCGCACTACGGCCTAATGCTGCTAATTGACTTAGGTTTATGTTGAATGCACACTTCTACTTTTTTACTTAATGTGGCGCTACAGACCTGTGTGAACTAGGGCCTCGCCCAACAAAATTCTCCATCTAGCTCGGTCCCTAGCTAGATGTCTTAAGTTTCGAGCTCCAAGTTGGGTGAGGTCACCTTCCACTTGTGAGTGAAACCTGTTCAGCGGTCTTCTTCTAATGCGCTGTCCTGTGGGTGTGGATTCGAAGACTTTCCGTGCCGGAGCATTGGTTTCCATGCGGTCTACGTGACCCAGGCATCTTATTCGTTGGACTTTTACCCTTCTGGCTAAGTCAACGTCACTGTTCAGACCGTACAGCTCGTCGTTCAATCTTCTCCCCTTCGATGCATACGGGACCGTAGATCACACGAAGAACTTTTCCCTGAAACCGACCCAAGGCGCCTTCATCCTCTTTTGTCATAGTCCATGTTTCTGCACCGTATAGGAGGACGGGGATGATAAGGGTCTTATATAGCGTACTTTTGGTCCTTCGAGAGAGGACTTTACCACTCAATTGCTTTCTTAGTCCAAAGAAACAGTGGTTAGCAAGAGTTATTCTGCGTTTGATCTCAGCGCTGGTGTTGTTTTCTGCATTTACAGCGGAGCCTAGGTAGACGAAGTCCTTGACTACCTCAAAGTTACGGCTGTAGATGATGACGTTTTGACCAAGACGTCGGTGTTATATGTCCTTTCTTGACGACAGCATGTACTTTGTTTTGCCCTCATTAACCGTTAAACCCATTTTTGCCACCTCTGCCTCAATACTCACAAAAGCCCCATTGACATCACGCTGAGTTCTTCCGATTATGTCAATGTCATCAGCATATGCTAGTAATTGAACTGACTTTTAAAAGATAGTGCCTCTAGAGTTGACGTTTGAGCTCTGCACTATGATTTCAAGCACGATGTTAAAAAAATCGCATGGTAGCGCTTCATCTTGTCTAAAACCTTTTTTGACATCAAAAGGTTCTGTTAAGTTATTTCAAACCTTTTTGGAGCAGCGTGAATTCTCCATGGTCATCCTGCACAAACGGACGAGTTTGGCAGGGATGCCATAACTAGACATGGCTCTATACAGCTCACTCCTGTAGATGCTGTCATATGCGGCCTTGAAATCGATGATAAGATGGTGGGTGTCGATTTGGTGTTCTTGGGTTTTTTGCAGGATCTACCGTAATGTGAATATTTGATCGACTATGGACTTTTCTGGTTTAAAAACATTCTGATAAGGACCTTTCTGGTTTTTGACGATGGGTTTTAGTCGTTCACATATTACGGCAGAGAAGATTTTGTAAGCGATTTTAACTAGACTAATTTCTCTATTGTTAGTGCAGTTTAGAGGGTCTCCTTTTTTAAGGATCGGGAAAACACTATTGAGGTTACATTCATCGGGAATGCTTTCTTCCGACCATATCTTACAGATAAGTTGGTGCATGCTCCTAACCAACTTATCTTCAGCTGCTTTAAAGAGCTCGGCATTCAAGCCATCTGCTTTAGTGGCTTCATTAGACCTAACATCTATACTTATATTATAAAGCAGAAGAGTTTGTTCGTGCGTTTGTTTGTTTGCATGTTTGTTTGTTTGTTTGAACGCTCTTATCTCTGGATCAACTGATCCGATATGAAAAATTCTTTCAGTGTAAGATAGCCCAATTATTAAGAAAGGCTTTCATAGTTGCGTGCATTTTTAAATTGATTTACTTAAAAACCATTTGTGTGCCGCACGCCACAATCATAAAAATGAAAGCTTAAAACACCGTATCATGTTTTCTTAACTCAATACTCCAATTATAATTTTATATCAAAAATTATTTCTTGAACATTAACAAAAAATTTGTTTCGATTGGGATGCCATTTTCCTTTTATTACGTTTAAACCATCGAAAAACCCTCAATCTTCAAAATATACTTTTAAATAACAAAAATCAATTGTTGGTGAGTTACATATGCCTAAAATGAATAGTTAATTTCTTAGAAACTTTCTTTGTTTTAGAATTCACATTAAAAATCCCGCATAGCAAAATAACCCCTAGAGCCTCCAAATAATTCTTATAAATAGACTTCTAGTTTGAAATCAGTAAAATCAAATATTTATTATTGAATTTATCTAAATCTAAAAATAGTCCTTCTATTTTTGTAAAATTAACATTTTATACAAGAAATATTTCAGTACTTCAAAATTATTACCTTTGCCTTTTCTGATACTTCCCTACATCACTTTCACTATATTTTAAGATTATTAAAATATGTAATTCCCCAAATAACTAGGCTAGAAAAAACGAAAGCAGATTGTCCCGATGTGTTGATAAAAATAGCCTCTTACTTTCAAAACCCATAGACATATACAAAAATAGTAATAGTAATTTAAAGGAATTTCTTTCACCCCCAAAACTACTTTTAAGTAAAAAAAGAAAAAAAGGTCGGCAATGATCTTCTTATGCCCTGCTTTATTATACACTTCCTTTGGGTTTTTTTTTTTGCCATAGACCCCGGTGTATAATTTTCCAAAGAAAAAAAAAACTGAAAACGTATAATAAAACTTTATCACGTCATTGGTGCCCCTCAGAATCATTTTCCAACATTTTTCCTTTCACAAACAATATTTCTCTGGAATTAACTTTTGTTAACAAAATATAGAAAAAAAACGTAATTTGCGTAATAGAAAAACACCAATTTAGAATAAAAGAGAAAAACACTTGTGTTTTATGTTTAGATTTCTTAGAATTATTGAGTGTTTTTTTTTTCTTTTTTGGGGATGAGGGTTGGTTTTTTCGTTCTATTAATTTGTTTTTATCTAAGAATTTCGTTTAGGCCATTAATTCTATTAATAGATTAAATTTTCTCTATTTTTACCAATTGTTAAAAATGTATACTCATGGAAAATCAATAAAAAATCGTGAGGAACTTGTATTTTATATTCGTACACAATGTTGCTAGTTTCAATTTATCTATTTTTCTCTTTTATACTAAATTGATATCCTTTTGTAAAATTGCCCAGAGCTATAAAAGCAATCAAGATTTTCTCAACCATATCGTTCACACTTTAACAAACATAAACAATTTTATTCCTCTATCCTTTTTAACCAACCACAATACTGTCGTCAACCAGGGTTGTTATACTTATTTTTTTATTTAACCATTTGTTTTTTAAATTAGTTGTAAGAAATTATTTTATGGACTTTTCTTAATCTAAAAATTTGTCGTTTTTATTAGACTTTTTAATAAATCTTTTTTCAACGAGAAAGATCTTTAAAACATCTTAATCTATTTTCTTTTTTCTTATAGCAACTCTGTCGCCCACTTTTGATGATAGATACAAATAAACAGCAAAAGGAAGAATTTAAAAATACAGGGTGAGTATCTTCAACAAAATATAAAAGTTTACTAGTACCTAGAGATACAAAAAAGAAAAAAAAAAAACTGTAGCTATCTCAAAAAAAGACTGCAGGCAATTTGAAAGATGCTGAAGAGTGTGTGGAGAGTACGTAAATAAGAGACAAAATTTATTACATCCCTCAGGGAAATTTTGTGCACTTTTAATAGATCAACAACAATACAACTCAATAAATAAATTTAAAACGAAAAAATCGTTACAAAATAAAAACGAAAATCACATCTTAGTCTATAGTTAGGTCTTTGCTCGCTATCCGCGGTGTTGTCGTCGTCTTATTTCATGTCAATAAAAACAGAAGTGTTTTTTCTTTGATAACAAAAAATATCACTCTGTTGCACAACAGAAGTTCTTTTCCGATTTTACTGATTTGTGTGGAAAGCTTCTCCTTTTTTCAATAAAAAACGGCAGGAAAAATCATAATTTCTGAAGACAAATTTTCAGCTTTTGATCGAAGTTCGGATACTATTCATCATTAGAATTTGAACCACATTTTTTAAAGTACGTTCTTAATGTGAATTTTGAAATTTGAACTCATCCATTTATTTCTCAGTTAAACACAAAATCCTTAGAGAACCGTTTGGCAATAAAAGAAAACTTACTACAACGGTCTCAACGCCTTCTCCAGAACTGGTCACTATGCTTCATCGATATTGACGTGTATTCATTTGTGGAATGAGAAAAATTATGCCGAATGGAGTTAAATCTATCAAACCCAAAGAATACTCGTGGTTTGATTCAAGATATAAAGATGTTAAAGTTCTTACCAAGCCAAGCCCAATGAGAAGACAAATGTTGAAAACATTTTTTGAACTACCAGATGTAAAGGCGTAGTACCCGTGGTTAGTGCGTTGAGCTGTAGACCATAATGAGCACGCTGCCAAAAACGTGCTTAAAGTCCTAGCTGGAAATGTGAATTCACTGATTAGGATTGAACGAAGAGCCAACATCTTCCAATTGTTGAAAGACTACAGTCCCGATGTGTTTATTGCTAGCGAAACTAAGCTAAACCACAAGCACAAATTGACTCATAAAAATTACAATATCGTAAGAAAAGACCGGCCCGACTCCACTTAAGGGGGCGGTGTCGCTCTCTTTACACGAAAAGGCATTAATTATAGAGTCATATACAACAATAAATTGCCAAACCTCAAGAAGCTAGAAGTTTGCGTTGTATGCATCTCTCTCACTCAAGTTAAGCTGCTTGAGCTCCGCAGGTTACTTACTTTTACAACAAATGGACGAAACAATAAATCGAATGATGGAACGTACAATACCAAAGTACAAAGAACGGGACCAAATGGACCCTTTCAGAAACGTGACTATTGACAAACTTCGTGAACAAAAGAGTGGCTTACTGACACAACACTCAAAAACTTGTACAGACGACTTAGAGACCCACATGACTTGGAGGTAAGGAACTGAAATCGCCAGTAAAAATTGTTAATCTGTTGATTAAAGAGAACTACAGGTTATCAATTAACAAGTAATGGGACCGTAAGATCCGGTCAGTTAACTCCTAGTATGTTTCCTAAAATCAACAAGATATTCAGGAAAAAGAACGATAATGACATTCCGTGTCTGAAACTCCAAAGAACTGAAGAGAACAGAGACGTGCTCAGGACCACGGAAATAGATGCAGAAGAAGCCATTTTGATGATGACTTTTACATAATTGAAAAGCCGAAGGAAAAAGTGGAGGCGGTGGAAACTGCTTTCCAGCAAGTGTAGAAGGTGAATATTAGCATTCGCCCCACCCACGACCTGGAAAACAGAGCCCTACTTAATCACTTTTGCCTCCGAAATGATGAGACACAATGGCGATCTGAGAACCGCGGTTTCGTGTGGTTCAATGACGATTCCTTGGCAGATGCCATAATCGCCGAGCAAACGGGACCAAGCCCCTTCTTAGTGAAGAAGGTTGAGCTTCAGCTCATCTTCAACTCAATAAAAACAAAAAGTCAGCAGGTGTCGATGGTAAATCCAACATTGTTGAGACACTTACCAATGGAGGCAATTGACATTTACAACACGCTATTCCCCAGTGCATTGGAAGACCACTGTGGTTCATCCACTCCCGAAAAAGGGACAACTCCAACCCGTCAAATCTTCAGTCGATAAGTCTTCTTCCGAGCATCAGCAAAGTTTTCGAAAAGATCATCAATAGGGCTCTGACTAAGTGGGTTGTGGACAACAAAATTATTCCGAATAAACAATTTAGGTTCAAGGCGGGTCATGACACAATTCATCTAAACTCGTTTCTGATATCCAATGGTATAAATCAATACAACAATGCACAGGTACAAAAATGTAAGTCTAGGAACGATTATGAAAATCTGAGGGTACAGTCCTTATCGAACCATTTTAATGAATTAAAAATGGCAGATAAAGGAAGAATATAAGGAAGAGAATCGGAGAGAAAATAGATCCCTTCGGTATAAATAACCAGAAATGTTTAAGACCTTCGAGACATTGAAGCATAATTTGCCTTTACTTTTATAAATAAAAATAAGTTGGGTGGAGCAACAGTCCGTTGAGAGCTAAGGCCTAGTAACTTAGAATTCTCAACCATTCCTGTGTGCGAGTATTGTTTGCAGAAATGAAGGGGACCTACAGTTTAATGTCAAATCCAAAGGGCTAGTTTGAGAAAACACTTTTCAAGACAATAATTACTTTTGGAGAATTTGTCAATTCCTAGCAAGAGGCAGTACCCGTAAAAAAAAAACCTTTGGATTGCATAGTCAGGGATCGAAACAAAGACCTTTGGCATGACAGCTCAATTCTCGCACGTATCCCTCGTGGCTCTAGCCAACAAAGTCCAGAACAGACTTTCCAGCCGTCGCAATATCGCTGAATCTTGTCGAAATCACGCTGCAAAAGAATTCTAATAACCTCAACCTTTCGGGCCGTTTTGGACGCAATTAGAAGGTTGGCGTACGTAATTGCCTTTGTAAGACTATCAGATCGCTGGTGTGAATTCTGGAGAGAATCGTCGAATTCACCGCTCCCTGTTGAAGACCATTTTTAATTAAGATTGTTTTGGTAGAAGTTACATTGCCACTTTTGTTAACAAACTTTTTACCTACAACGGCTTGCTAATGCCAAGTCTGCTCAGTTTTAGGTAAAGACCCCTTAATCCTTACGGTGTCAAAGGCCTTTTCCAAATCAAAAATGTATACTTACATTTTTGTTCTTCGAATGTGAAACTTCTATGGCAGCGTAGAATAAGCCCATTAAATTGCGATCTCGACGGTTTTGTCCGTCCAATGGAAAATAATTAACCGTGTACACTTTAATGATTCAAAAACTTAAGGCAGTCTCCTGTCGTTAATCCCCGCCCCCATGTGACTATCCATGAGAGACACTTGCGAACAGAAAACTTATCAACTTTCAGTACTCGATATGTGTATATGGAATAATGACATATTCGACATTGACAGAAATGCTGCTTGGTTATTAGGATTTTCCAACAATACAGGAAAATATTCATCCCTTTTGACTTGACTGTAATAATTTACAAAGCCATCAATTGTCCAAAAAATGAATACAACTCGCATCATATTTGGGCAGGCTTTAATTTAACAATTGAAAAAAGTTTTCATATAAGCGGAATTCATCCCTTTTAAAATTTTGAAAAACTTTTCATAAAAAACTATGTATCTAATTTTTGATTCTTTTGACAGGAATTTGGATTTAAGTGGAATTATAGTCTGTCCGATAAAAATTGGCAGTACAGGGAAGATAGGGATAGGAGGTCATAGGAGGTCTTTTTTTTTTGGTTTTGTTTACAATTTGTTCAAAATAGTTTTTGATTTGGTGAAGCACTGTTACTAGCCTGAATATTTTCAAAGAAATTGTCACTTCAAGTAAAGAAATTTTGAAGGTTGAAAACGAAGTATGAATATGGTTTCCCAAATTTATCTAAGGACAAATTCTAAAATTTTGAATTCTCCACACTTACTTAAGGTGGCGCTACAGTCCTGTGTGAACTAGGGCCTCACCACAACAAACTTCTCCATCTAGCTCAGTCCCTAGCTAGATGTGTCCAGTTTCGCGCTCCAAGTTGGGTGAGGTCACCTCACACTTGTGCGCGCCACCTGATGTGCGGTCTTCTTCTTCTGCGCTGTCCTGTAGGTATGGGTTCGAAGACCTTCCGGGCCGGAGCATCCACCTTAGTCGTTGGACTTTTACCCTTCTGGCTAAATCTACGTCGCTGTACAGCCCGTACAGCTCGTCGTTAAATCTTCTCCTCCACTCCCCTTCGATGCATACGGGACAGTAGATAACACGAAGAACTTTTCTCTCGAACCGCCCCAAGGTGTTTTCATCCGCTTTTGTCATAGTCTATGCTTCTGCACCGTATAACAGGACGGGTATGATAAGGGGATATATAGCAACACTTTGGTCCCTTGAGAGAAGACTTTACCACTCAATTGCTTTCTCAGTCCAAAGAAACAGCGGTTAGCAAGAGTTATTCTGCGTTTTATCCCTGCGTTTACAGCGGAGCCTAGGCAGACGAAGTCCTTGACCAAATCAAAGTTACCAAAACGTCGGTATTATAGGTTCTTTCTTGACGACAGCATGTACTTTGTTTTGCCCTCATTAACCGTTACACAAATTTTTGCCGCCTCTGCCTCAATACTCACAATAGCCCAATTGACATCACGCTGAGTTCCTCCAATTATGGCAATGTCATCATGCTGTTAATTGAACAGACTTTTGAAAGATAGTGCCTCTAGTGTTGACGTGTGAGCTCTGCACTTTTCTTTCAAGCACGATGTTAAAAAAATCACATGACAGCACATCACCTGGTCTAAAACCTTTTTTGACATTTAAAATTTCTGTTAAGTTGATACCAAACTTTATGGAGCAGCGTGAATTCTCCATGGTTATCCTGCACAAACGGACGAGTTTGGCAGGGATGCCAAATCTAGACATGGCTCTATACAGCTCGTCCCTGTCGATGCTGTCATATGCGGCCTTGAAATCGATGAAAAGATGGTGGGTGTGGATTTGGTGTTCTTGGGTTTTTTTCCAGGATCTGCCGTAATGTGAATATTTGTTCAACTGTGGACTTTCCTGGTCTAAATTCATTCTGATAAGGACATATCAAGTTGTTGACGATGGGCTTTAGACGTTCACATATTACGACAGAGAAGATTTTATAGGCGATGTTAAGTAGACTGATTCCTCTATAGTTGGTGCAGTTTAGAGGTAATCCTTTTATCAGGATCGCGCAAACAATACTGAGGTTCCATTCATCGGGCATTCTTTCTTCCGACCATATCTTACAGATAAGTTGGTGCATGCTCCTAACCAACTTATCTCCATCTGCTTTCAAGAGTTCGGCATTCAAGCCATCCGCTCCAGCGGCCTTATTAGACTTCAGCTTAGATATAGCAATCTTTACTTCGTCTAAGTCAGGAGGACGGGATTGTTGGCTTTCGTCATCTATGTTGAATAGATCATCCTGCTTGACAGCGGAATTCATTTCGTCGTCGCCGTTTTACAATCTGCAGAAGTGGTCCTTCTATATCCTCAGCATTGACTCCGATTCCACTATGATGTTTCCACTTTCGTCTTTGCAGCCTTCAGTTCTAGGTTTATGTACCTGTGAATTTCGTTTCACCTGTTCATAGAAAACTTTCGAACTTCATTCCTGCTTTTAAACCTCTTAACATCTTCTACCACACGCTTTTCATACCCTCTCTTTTTCCTTCTGCGAAGTCGGTTTTCCTCTCGCCTCTTCTGCTCATAGAGCTCATGAGCAGCTCTCGTCCTTTTATGACGCGCCGCTTTGCGTGCCTGTTGTTTGGCTGCATTTGCCTGCCGACATTGCTCATCAAACCAGTGGTTCCTTGTTGGTGGCTGTTAGAAACCCGGCACATCAGAGGAGGCTTCACTCCTTAACTATCGTAGAAAAAAAACCTTGCACTACGACTAGTCATCAAAATTTTCAGTATCTCATTTAAGTGTGAGAAAACCTTATTTGTTAATATCCCACAATACTCTTGCATAAAACCTTGAAGAAACGCTGATTGCGATGTAATCAAACGGTTTACAAGTATTTTTTTTTTATGTTAAAGAATTCGTATGTTGTCGGATAAAAAAGGCTATCGCTATCGAGTTCTTAAAAATATGGTTATTCGTGTTAAAAATCAGCATCGAAAATTAACTTCAAATTTCATTCATAAAATTATGAAAGTAAAGCTTAAGAAATTATCAAAAGCTATTTAAGCTTGGTAAGAAGTTTGAGTGTTACCGGAGTTTTGTGCTTAGGCGGGTTCGCTCCACTTTAAGATCTTATGAGAGTTTCTTATTTTTCAGCTTTATAGACCAACTTTATTTATTAAAAATCAATTTAAAGAAAAGTGGCTAATAACTTCCTAATTAGCTCCCCTGTCGTGAGGAATAATTTTTTCTTTATGACAAAAATGTTTAAAAATTATTTAAATCGTTTTAAGTAAATCAAAATCCAAAATATTTGAAAGTTCTGTTTTAGTTAATTTATAACCATACCTAAAACTGCAATAAAAATGTTCCCAAAAAACTGTTTTCAGAATTAAAAATATGATATAAAAACCATTATTTATTTTTGAATTCTCTACGTGAATAAGTTCTTAAAGAGAATCTTAAATTTTGTTGCTTCATGAAATTTAAAAACCTTTTCTATATCTTCAAATTGAACTACAAAATGAAAAGAATTGAAAGCTTACAGCCTTTTTGCTAAGTACATCATCATCAGGTATACATGACGCTTCACAAGAAGATGAAAAATAGCCAAAGGGTTCACAAAATACCTTCTTTTCTTAATATGACAAACTCATCTTTGGAAAATAAATGTTTATATAGAAAAAGGTTATCCAACTTCTACAAATTAATTTTGATATCTAGGTATTAGATATTTATTTTGTTTGAATAAGGTTTGAAAAGCTACAATAGGTTAGATATATCTAAGACCTACCTACTACGATTATAATACAAAATACTTTCATATTCTTTTATTATAAGACATTTCAAGTTCTTTAGAGACCCGAGGCTAAGTATCGTCTCATTTTATATCAATGAGTGTAGGTTGTGTACACCTACACTACATACGTACATATCTCCTTGGGAGGAATGAAGAAGACATATTTTCATTTCAAGAAGAACATAGAAAAGTCCTTTTGTTCCTTTGGGTTTCTGTGCTTCTCCTTTTTTTTCGAGTTAAATGATGATGATAATCCCTTTTGAACTTTCTGATGACACCGAGAATAAAAACACATACTCTGTAGGAGAACGTTTGATCGTCCTTTGCCCTATACATATATATATCCAAAGTCAAAATATACATAATATACATATACATACATGTAAGTAGCTATATTGATATTAAAAGTATCTTTCTCGACTGCTTATCATGATCTCTTGTTCAGTTTTCTATAAGCTCGCTTTGGCTGGTTTCTTGCAAAGACAAGTGGTTCAATTAAACCAAAAGGAAAAGACAAAGTGAATGATGCTGTCTATGTCTGAAACTTTGGAAAGATCTCAACAAGGATAAGCCCAGCTATAAGGACAAGCACGAAATTTCAAGAAACTACCATCTCTAATTTATATTATATATAAACTCCAACGCCACCAACCCGCAAATGCCACGCTGGCGCTGGCGTTGCGCTGCTCCGCGTTATCACCATCATCGACTCATTGAGAGCGCACACATAGAACCTCCATAAGGACGTCGAAATATTCAAAGACAATAGAGAGTGACGAAATTTTCTCTGTGAACTTAAACACCAAAGAGGAAATCCTACATCAAGGATATAAACTTATCACTGCAAGATGAATTTCAATCTTTAAGTGACATCAAGGGAAGTTGAAATTTTCTTTGTGTCTCGTCGGGAAAACCTTCACCAAGACCAATCCAGAAAAACATATGAAAAAAGGCCCGCATTAAAAAGATATAAAACTAATAAAGTATGTTGAAGAAAAACAAAGCCCAATGCACTTCGATGGAGCATAATTAAGGCATCGCATCGTCATCATGCGAATCCTGAATCATGAATCCTCAAGCTCAATGCTCATAGTTCACATCAGATCAGAGACATTCTGGCGTATGGTGAGAAATTGATTTTCAATTTTATTGGCTTTCATCCAGTTTCACTTAAAAAAAAAAAACAACTTAACTCAACTCAACTCAACCATTCCATATCCTTATAACCATCGTAGGTAGATATAGAAAGATAGAGCCATCAGCAAAGGACTCTGCACTTGTAAATTATTATTATACGATGATATAAAGGAAGTGCAGGCAAAAAAAAATATAAAATAAGTATCCATTAGCAAACATACTTCTGCGCTCTCACCGTAATAAAGAATATGTTTTTTACTTGCCTTGTGCCTTTTTTAATGTTTGTTGTTGTTGTTGTATTTTTCATTGGAAGGATTCATTGCGATGGATTCATGCCAAGAACTTGGTTCTGTTATGTCAATGAACCACATACCATCACACCAAAATGTTGACACAGTTTCAGAGCTTGTGGAAAGTTTTTTTTTTGTTTTTGTATTTTATTTGGAAAATATCCTGCTGGTAATTAACATGATAAAAGATTCATAAACATATATTACATATATACACACACAGATGCTTGCATATGGATAAGTTTTTAGTTTTTTGGGAATGTGGAAATATATACATAAATGTCCCTTCCTATAGATACATCACTTCAGGGATGATAGATGATGTCCTGAATTTTATTATGCATATAAAACTATAGGTATTTTTATAGTTGAAATTTAATTGAAATGCTTTATAGTTTTAATTGGTTGTAGTGTTTTATTTTTATATGAAATTTTGTTGTTTAACTCAAATACAATACATGCATAGGGTTGAAAAAGTTTTGTGTGTAACGAAAAAGTCAACATGTCCATCCAACTAAGTTAAAAGTTTTATTATACATTTTGTGTGTTGGTATTTTTTGTTTTTTGTGTTGTCCTTTACTTTTCGTCCTTGTCGCCTGTCTACTGAGAGTTTTAATTCATAATAATATTAAAATGTTTCGTACCTAAATGATGGTAGTTTGAAAAGTTTGTCAACTGGAAGATAATTTGAAAATATACATTTTCCTTCCTGATACCGAGCAGTATGCAATATTAAAAATTCAATACAATTTTTGGAAAACAAAATAACTTGGAAAACGATTTAGAATGGTACCTTTCTTGGGAGCATCTGCGAGATATGTATATGAAACTTGTTATCCATATTAATAAGTTCTTCTTAATTAATAAAATTTATGAGTTCTTATGTAAAATTGGACAATGTTATTTAGATAATTAATAATGTCGTTCTATTTCTTTAAAGTTCTTTCTATGAGTTTTTTGAACGTACATTTATAGTAACAAATATTTATATCTTAATTCGTAATTCGGCAACATATGCATGATGTGCGCGCACGCCGCCACAGAAGAGAAACACGACAACACCAGAGATATGGTCTTAGAGCTCTTAGACAAAACATATGAGGAGTGTCCTAGCTACGATATTAAAACAGTCCTGGGCGATTTTAATGCCAAGCTAGGAAGGGAAGACATATTTGGTGGAATAATCGGGAAGAACAGCCTGCACGACAATACTTCCGACAACGGATTTAGGCTCATAGATTTTACTGTTGGACGAAACGTCATGATAGCAAGAACGCGTTTTCCACACCTCAACATCCAAAAAGGAACTTGGACTTCTCCAGATCAATCTACCGTCAACCAGATTGACCATATTGCGATCGACGCCACTACCTAGTTGTAGGGAAGGCAGCTACAATCGCCAGAGATCACCAAATCCTTTTCTGACCGAGTTACAAGTAACCTCTCTCGAAGTGCTCTGCTGCCAATACAATGTATCGAAAACCAGTGGCAACATTGCCAAGATGCAATCAGAGAAGCCGCCTCTGATGTGCTGGGTTTCAAGCAGCAACCAACAAGGAACCCCTGGTTTGATGAGAAATGTTGGCAGGCAAATGCAGCCAAACAACAGGCACGCAAAGCAGAGCTGCATAAAAGGACGAGAGCTGCTCATGAGCTCTATGAGCAGAAGAGGGGAGAGGAACGCTGACTTCTCAGAAGGAAAAAGAGAGAGCATGAGAAGTGTGCGGTCGAAGATGTTGAGAGGTTTAAAAGCAGAAATGAAGTTCGAAAGTTGTATGAACTGGTGAAACGAAATTCATAGGTACATAAACCTAAAACCAAAGGCTTCAAAGACGAAAGTGGAAACATCATAGTGGAACTGCAGTTAATGCTGAGGATATAGAAGGACCACTTCTGCAGACTGTATAACGGCGACGACGAACTAAATTCCGCTGTCAGGCAGGATGATCCATTCAACATAGACGATGAAAGC
The DNA here is from genome assembly GCF_945859685.1 of Eupeodes corollae. Taxonomy (NCBI): domain Eukaryota; kingdom Metazoa; phylum Arthropoda; class Insecta; order Diptera; family Syrphidae; genus Eupeodes; species Eupeodes corollae. The sequence continues at coordinate 101,827,754 of NC_079149.1, forward strand.
CAACAATCAAGTCCTCCCGACTTAGACGAAGTAAAGATTGCCATATCTAAGCTGAGTCTAATAAAGCCGCTGGAGCGGATGTCTTGAATGCCAAGCTCTTTAAAGCAGATGGAGATAAGTTGGTTATGAGCATGCACCAACTTATCAGTAAGATATGTTCGGAAGAAAGCATGCCCGACGAATGGAACCTCAGTATTGTTTGCCCGATCCCACTTAACTGCACCAACTATAGAGGAATCAGTCTACTTAACATCACCTATAAAATCTTCTCTGCCGTAATATGTGAACGTCTAAAACCCATCGTCAACAACCTGATAGGTCCTTATCAGTGTGGTTTTAGACCAGGAAAATCCACAGTTGATCAAATATTCACATTACGGCAGATCCTGGAAAAAAACCCAAGAACACCAAATTCAAATTCAATTTCAAGGCCGCATATGACAGCATCTACAGGGACGAGCTGTAAAGAGCCAAGTCTAGCTTTGGCAAACTCCTCCGTTTGTGCAGGATGACCATGGAGAATTCATGCTGCTCCATAAAGTTTCGAAATAACTTAACAGAACCTTTTGATGTCAAAAAAGGTTTAAGAAAAGCTGATACGCTGTCCAGCGACTTTTTTTAACATCAAGCTTGAAAGAATAGTGCAGAGCTTACACGTCAACACTAGAGGCACTATCTTTCAATAGTCTGTCCAATGATGTGATGTCAATGAGGCTTTTGTGAGTATTGAGGCAGAGGTGTCAAAAATGGGTTTAAATGTTAATGAGGGCAAAACAAAGCACAAGCTGTCGTCAAGAAAGGACAGACGTAACTTGTAGGTAGTCAAGGACCAAAGTGTTGCTATATAAGACCCTTATCATCCCCGTCCTGCTATACGGTGCAGAAGCATGGACTATGACAAAAGCGGATGAAAGCACCTTGGGTCGCTTCGAGAGAAAAGTTCTTCGTTTGATTTACGGTCCCGTATGCATCGAAGGGGAGTGGAGGAGAAGATGGAAGGACGAGCTGTACGGGCTGTACGGGCTGTTCAGCGACGTAGACTTAGACAGAAGGGTAAAAGTTCAACGACTAAGATGGCTGGGTCACGTAGAGCGCATGGAAACCAATGCTCTGGCCCGGAAAGTCTTCGTATCCACGCCCACAGGACAGCGCAGTAGAGGAAGGCCATGGATCAGGTGGCGCAAACAATTGGAAAAGAACTTAATCAACTTGGAGCGCGAAACTAGTTAGATGTTTTTGAAAAACGTGAAAAAGTATATTGTATCTTTACTGATTTCACCAAGACCTTAGACAAATCACTTCATAAGACATTACTTTTAAAACTATCACAGCAAGGTTTTAACGAATTTTTCATAAACTGGATCTTCTCATATTTGTAACATAGACGTTATAGTGTTAAATTTCGTAATGAGTGTTTAAGTTCATTTGTTGTGAATTCTGGTGTCCCCCAGGGTAGTCACCTTGGTCCTATTCTATTTGTTTTATTTATAAATGACTTGGTTTCGATCATACAAAATTCGTCTGTCCTAATACATGCTGATGACATTAAAACTAAAAAAAAATAACTTTACATCTGACTGCCTTCTCTTGCAAGAAGACTTTTTCATGCATTGACACCTTGCTGTTTTTATTTTCTTCTTTTCAAGTTCTTAGAAAAAGAACAGGCTGCAAATGAATAATTTTTTGAGAATGCAATTTCTTAGAACTCCAATACAAAGATTGCATCCATTCAATTACCCTACAGATTAGGACTTAAAATAAAAACTTTCCATCCCGTCTATCAATTTGTCGTGCTTAAAAGTTTTTAGGTTTTCGTGTTTTGTCAAAAAATTTGTCGGTTGAATTATTTTAAAAAACTTTAATATTATCAACAATGACTTGTATATAATAAAATAGTTAGATCTCAAAACCTATTTCTGTTAAATAGATTTTTAGTCGAAAACTCAATTTACTGAATGTCGAAAACAATATTTTTGGTGAGACAAAATTAGTTTGAAGCCAATATTTTTGGGTCGAAAATCAATTTTTGTTAACTTTTTGTCATGTTTCTTTTGTAGTTTTTTATTTTTTTTATAAGAAAAGCTGTCTAGTCGATTTTTCTTTACAAAATGTTAAAAACGGTATTTTTATAAAATAAAATTAATTTTTGAACAGATATTTGAGTCGAAAAACAATTCTTACGAGCTTTTAGTTATCTTTAAACTGTCTATTCCATTTTTCTCAAAATTTTACCGAATGTTGAAAACAAGATTTTTTATGAGACAAAATTAGTTTCAAGCAATAATCTCAAATTTTTGAAAAGATTTTTAAGAACTTTTAGCAATTTTCTTTTAGGTTTTTATTTTTTGTTAAAAATCTGTCAATTCGATTTTTTTCTAAACATAAGCAAATGTTGAAAACAAGATTTTTTAGAAAACAAATTAATTTAAAATCAATATCCTAAATTTTTAGAAGATATTTGAGTCGAAAAACAATTTTTACCAACTTTTAGTACTTTTTTGTAAGGTTTTATTTTTTGTTAAAAAACTGTGAATTCGATTTTCCTCACAATTTTATAAAACGTTGAAAACAATATTTTTTATAGGACATTAGTTTGAAGCCATAATCTCAACTTTTTGAAAAGATGTTTGAAGCGAAAATCGATTTTTACGAACTTTTAATACATTTTTTTAAGGTTTTTATTTTTTTTTAAATCTGTCAATTCGATTTTTCTTAAAATATTAACGACAATAGACATCGCTTTAAAAATCTTTCATGTACACTCTAGGGACCTTGAAACGTCGAGAAAATAAAACATTTTCAATTCGACAAATCGGACCCATTTTAATAACTTCCTATGGTAAGTTAATAAGGGTGTAGTTAGAAGGCAAGGACTTTAAAAAAATGCAAAGACTTCAAGCAAAGAACGTATGAAACCTGAAATAATTGCAATAGATTAAAAGTAGTCAAATGGTTGAAGACAAATTTCTTGCAGTCTTTGTAAGATAAAATGATAAATGATAGTAAAATTTTAAGTCCCAATTCTTAGTTGAAATCATATAATTGCATACCCAAAAGATTGCATTCTTTTACAAGTCTGAAATAGAACTACAATGGCAGTTTAAAGTTTCGTTTTCCAAACAAGTATTAACATAAATTAATAAGTTAGGTGGCACAACAGTCCATTGAGAACAAGGGGCCTATTGACTTATAACTGTCAACAAGTCCTGAGTTGTAATTAAGTCAGGGATGGAGGATACCTATAGTTTTTATGCCGAATTTGAACTGCTTATTTTAGAAAGCACGTTATAAGACAAGAACTACTCCTGAAGGCTTTGTCAATTCCTCTCAAGGGGCAATACTCGTGAAAAAACCTTTGAAGGATCTGGCAGGATACTAATATTGTTAATTTGGTGCGCAAAAAATTCTTATATGGCGTGGAGTGGAACCAGAGGTCATCGAAATCCATGATTTAAGTCCTCATTTCTGAAGACTAATTTATAGTCTACTAATTGCCGATCTATGCGGATGCAATAATTTTTCGACGATCCAGAAGTGTGAAAATCTTGTTCTGAAACTTAGGCCACGAGAAGATAATGCAACTCGTCAGACAAATGTGTTTTCACCACAAAATTATCGTTTATTTGCTGCTTTGGACCCTAACTATCCCGGCCACAATTATGAAGCTGAGTGCACCTTTTGTATTCAGTTGTTTTTGCATCAAGGGAATCGTTCGAGATTTTTTATGAGCTGAATTCTACTCAAGATAAAGCATTAAATTGTGGACATAATTATATTATGAGGTATGCTTCAAGGTAGTCATTTTGGTCCACTCATATTTATAATTTTTCTTTATGTTGTTGATGGAACAGTATTAAAATATTGTCATATTGAAGACTAATAGTTACGTTCTGAACTTTTTTTCCAAAGCTGTTTGAGGTATGAGCAGGCAAATCACACAGAATATAAGCGTTTGTGCTATCCGGGGACTACAGCAAACGTTGAATTTGAAAAATTTGAAATTTTCTACTTATTTAAATTTTAATATGTTAACAAAGTCAATAAATAAAAGTTTATAGTGTAAAAATAAGAGACATTTAATAAATCGAAAAAAGCAGAATATTTTTTATATGAACATTTTTTGAAAATCTCTTGTTGGAAACTTTAGTAAATTCGTTGAAGTATCGCATCAATATTGTTTATTTTGCTTTGGGAACTAAGATTTTTGAAACTATTTTGTTAACTCTAAGGGCTAAAAATCACAATCTGATAGATAGTGTATTTAGATTTGACTTAGTGGCAAGTTGAGGTTTGCGTGCTAGCGTGTGTGTATGCATTTTAATTTTGAGGATAAAATGCAAAAAGCTGAGATACAAAATGTTCACGAGATACAAAAACTATCATGTGCTTTCACCGTATTGAAATCCATTACTTTCTACAGCTTTCCCTTTTTATAAAGCATATGAGATTTTTCCATAATAAGCATACTGATTTAAGTTGAACCAAAAAAAATAAATCTCAGTTTTTGACCCTTTCCTATAATAAATCCAATTTATCCTTAAGTTTCCTTTACCTATGGCTCTCACAGCAGTGGTGCCAGTGCCATGGCGCGGGCTGTGGCGTTGAGTATAAAAAACCAAATATACAACCACAATTTGATTATTCCTAACATGTACCTGCCTTTGTAGGTTTTTATAATGCTAAGCCCCATACAAGGATGTGGGTTAAAAGCATAAAAAGGTATCTGGTATAATATTATTATAAGATATAATTTCTTCAGAATCTCTCTATAGCTGCCATAAATAGGGATTTGATCCTGAATTTTTACAACAAGAAAAAGCAAAAAAAAACTTTTTTCTTTTCTGTAAAAAATAATAGGCCAGGTTTCTATATGTGAATGTAGCTTATGGTTCGAAGAGTATACATATAAGGGACATAGGCTAGAGATCCATAAGTCCTATAGTCCTTTTGATATAATAATTTCCTAAATTATACCACTAAATAATGATGATTATTTATCTATGAATATTGTGTAACACACACACAAACACATACAAAAGCATGTACATCATATTATACACCCCCACAACCTTGCAGACTATAATTAATCCTTTGTGCGTGGCTTGAGAGGCAGAGGACCTTTTTTGCATTCACAAGTAGTAGAGCTACTTTCCGGGAGGGTTTATGTACAAATGTACCTACAAAGGAACCTAGACGAATATTTCATGTGACCCTAATCTGTCATAAAAATGTCAACTTGAAAATCTTAGATGGATACGTATCCTTTGTACATATGTATATAAATATGTATCTACGAGTATCTGGCAATAAAATGTTTTTGCTTTAATTTTAAGTGTATCTGACAGATGTCGGTTAAGTATTTCAACTAAAGTATTCATGAGTATGAAGGTTTTATTTGTGTAGGTGGGGATATGGTATGTATGTATGTATGTATGAAGGTGCGTGTATTTCGGTCAGTGGCATGACGAGAACATGGTCGCCGCCAACCATCCAAAAAACCAACAGACCGACAGACAAGGACCATGACGATGACGATATACAATTGTAGAAAGCTTGGCAGAAAGGCAGAAAATAAACCACCCAACTTGGCTAAAAACCAAACCAGCCATTTGTCAGAACTCAGAGACAGAGGAAGAAGGAAAAGAACCCTCACCCCCAAATAACGCAGATAGAAATTTACATATGAGTCCGGAGATGCCTAATGCCTATGCCAGACATAGCACATAGATATTAAAAAGGGTTGATGCTTGATGGGTTTAATTTTAGGCAGAAACCTCACTATTTTATTTTATTATATTATTTTTTTTTCTCTCTTTTCTTTCGGAAGAGTGGGAGGGGTAAGTAAAAGGGTACCTATATGTAGGTGTGTGTGTGTTTTTGGTTTTGATGAAATAAACAAAAATACAAAGCAGGATGTTTAGCTTTAGCTGATTTTCCTTTTCAATTGATGTTGGATTTTTTTTTTTTTTTTTTGAGGAAAAAAAAAGGGAAATTTTATTGAAAGGAACATATTTTTTATTTGTGCGTGGATTTTATTTGGAAGAATATGTTAATTTTGTAACCTTTAGCTGTTGGGTAACAAATAATGAGGGTGTGATTCCAACAAAGTCAAAGCTTATTCCTTAGCTTTTGCTTTAGCCTTCGCCTTTATATAGCTTTAGCAGCAATTTGATAATTTCCTCTTTATCTTTGTTGAAAATCGCTTGCTACACGATAAATTGATGGAAATAAATGAGGGTGAATAATAATTTTTGGCCGACATAGATTTGTGGTATAGATTAGATAAACAGCTCCACCGTACTAAGAATGTTTTTACAATGAAATATATTCTAGGTTTAAGCTTACACATAAGTGGAATTGGAATTTACAGTTTGTTAGAAAAAAAAAAAATATGTAATCATGTACAATCTTATAAGATTTTTGGTTTCAGTTTGAGAGTGAAGTTCTGATTAGTTATCTGACATAGATTTGAGGGTTAAACTATTTGTGAACTTTATTTTTGTATGAATGACGAAAATACATGATTTTGTCGCACGTACTTTGGTCTTGGTTTCAAGAATATTTTAATAGAGTTTCAAGGATTATACAATTGAGAATATAAAAAAATGAATTATTAAAATATTTAAGAAATGTTGATGAGCAGCTTGTTTCAAAATTAAAAGGGAGGTTAGAGGCTATTGGAAACTTCAAATTGGTGTCCTAAAAAAAATGCATTAATCATTTTCTTTTTGTAAACCGAATTTTCTTATAAGGAACTTCAAAAAAAGTGCATCGAAAACATTGAGTTTCAATCTGTTGTTGTTGAAATATTCAAAAAGTTCAACCAATTTAGTGGTACCAATTTTACATATGATTTTATTTTTGATACATGAATCATTTTTGTTTTTAATTAACACAAAAGCAAACAACAAACTTCAAAAATAAGTTTTTATCTGTTCTCAAGTCATTAGAGTCGAAAATTAATTGTTCACTATTTTTTGTTAAGGTTCTTATTTTATCAATTCACTTTCTTAAAAATTAAAAGCCCAAACAACAATTTATCTTAAAAAATTAAATAACTTTGAAACCAATAGTTTTATTTGTTTTCTAGAAAACAAAATCAAAAAATATTTATTACTGATTTTTAGTGCCATTTTACAATTCATAAGAAAAGTTGCCATTTTTAAACCAGATGTCAAAAATGTCAGTCATCGCTGTAAAAATGTATAGGCATGGAAATAATATTTCTCTTTCTTAAAGTATTCGAACTTAACATTTATTTTCTTCAATGCATTTGACTAACAAAAGTTAAAGACATAATTTTTGAAATAAAATTTGTATTTAAATCAAAAGCGTTATTTTTCCTAAAGGTATTTGTTACCAAAAAAACCATTTAATGAACATTTTTAGTCTCCTATGTAAATCTCCACTTTTTTACATTTTTCTATTAAATACAAAATTGTTATTTAAGTCCGATTCTTCTCGATCTTGGAATAGGAAAAACAGACATCTCTTTAAAAACGTCAAAAAATCATTGATTTAAATTTGATTAATCGAACAAATTACAACAACTTACAAGGAAATTAAAAAGTAGTGATACTTTTTCAAACTATTAAATTTTCAAAAACTTGGAAATTTAATTATAAAAGATCAAGATGATTGGCTTCTTAAAAGAGAATAATAACAGTGATATTCAAAATGGTGTGGCGCAACAGTCTACAGTAGAACTCCCAACCATTCCTGTGTGCGAGTACTGTTGTCAGGAATGGAAGGGACCTACAATTTTAGGCCAAATCCGAACGGCTAGTTTGAGAAAGCACTTTTTCATGACAAGAATTACTCTTGAAGGCTTTGTCAATTCCTCGCAAGAGGCATAACCCGCGAAAATTAATTTTTTTAAAATTAAGGTGGCACAGGCAGGGATTGAACCCAAGACCCCTTGCATGACAGTCCAACGGACAAACCATCATGCCACGGGTACTGCGATATTGCTGATATCAAAAAAACGTGGTCAAAATTGAGCGTCTCGAATGGAGTTCATTTCAGTTTCAGCTCATCACATACAAATTTGTTTGCGTTCAATTTATTAATCTTTATTTTAAATGTCTATGTTATTTGCAGAAAGTATTGCACTCGTCAAAAATTTTGAACTCTAGATTTAAACATGGAACTACGGTTGAGAAGCCAAAAAATTGAGATAAGGTTTTGAGTAGTATGATAGATCACGTTTTTGAAAACTAAACATCATAGAAGTTGTTTTTTCTTGGAAAAAATATAAAATTCGATGTTTTTCAAAAACGATACGATAGATTTTTATGAAAGTTCTTTTAAAATTTGGTTTTAATTTTTTTTTCAAAGTTCGATACCTTAAAAATGGGTACAATTTTTTAAAGAATTCAAGTGAAATACGTTAATTTATAAGTACTAAACAAATTCAAACCAAAAATTTATACCTCTACCGAGTTTTGTATAGGGACTTGACAACTTTTAGTTCGATTTGTGAACACACCCTTCTAAATATACTTATGCTCAAATTGGAACTATCAATTTTTTTAGTAAAGTTAAAATTTTGATCATGATAAATAACACACATATTGAGCAACGTCTGCAATTTAAACAAATTTGAATTTTTCGGATCCGTTGACCGAAATCTTAAGAGCGGTCGTAGTTCTTACCCTAGTAAACATGCAATAATCCAAGTTTAGTGCACAAATTTCAATCTATAAATTATTCGTTGTGTGATGTTGCCATATTAGTGAGCCGGTAAGTTGGTTAAAGTGTCAAAAGTATTACTGCCATTCATGAGTTCATTTCAAAGGATCCAAATAAGTCAATTTCACGACGTTCTCAAGAATTGCGCATCACTCAGATCACATCGTGACGTAAGGATCTTGCCTATTTAAGATAAAAGATAAGCTGAATCAAGAATTGTTGCCGATAGACCATATGGAGCGACACGAATTTAAAACCATTTTGCAATATTACACTGGTGCACAAAATTAAGTTATTTTTGTGGGTGTACAAACAAAACAACAAAACAATCATTTTTTAAAGGAAAAAGATGTCCTTAAATCGAATATCCTGTTTTTAATTTGTCTATCAAAACACGTTTTTGAAATAAGCCCCTGAAGCTTAAACTAAAAACAATCAAGAACGGGGTTTCTGAGACAGTTTTAAATCTCAAAATACATATATTTTAACAATACATTTTATAAAGATTTTTCAAAAGTACAAATCTGTCCTTCTAGATACTGTTAAAACCATTTTGTTATCTTAGTTAGATTTTGGAAATTATCATTATTTATGAGTTAGTGTTTAACTCGATAAGAAGCTTTGAGTACAACTTGGATTTAATACTTTTATAGTTTTGAAAAAACACGTTTTTGAGTTAGTTTTTAGTACTGATTTCGAATGCAAACTTGAGTTTTAAAAATACCAGTTTTCAACATTATTCTTATATTTTTTAATATATTTCAAAAAACTTCATATAAACAACACATTTTTACAAGAACAAGGCTTACTTTCAAACCGTTTTGCCTTTTTCTCTTTAAACGGTTTAGCATTAATCAGTTAGCGTTTGTTTCTTTTTTTTTTTGTAAGACAGGCCAAATCTAGCAACTTATGAAGATATTTCGAATATTGTGTGGAATAATATAAATATTTCAATCGAATACTGAAGAAAGGGATTGTAGATTTCTAAACCTATCACGGCCTTTAAAAAACAAAAACTACGAAATAAGTTTAGATAGCCTCAAATCCTTATATATACATACGTATTTTTTAATGTTAAAAATTTATATCTCAAAAACCTGACGTGATATATTCATTTTGAAGACGGAACATATACTTATGAAGTGGAAGCAATCTTGTTTCGCTTTCAAGTCACATAGCGTGCAAAACTGATTAAAACTGCCGTTGTATGGTGATCCGTTTAAGCTGAGGACTTCACATCTTGTTTTAAATATTAAGTATATTTGACTGCAATTCAGTGAACCATTAAAGTAGTTTGATTCCATAAGATTCAGGGTTGGTTGTGAGTAAAGAATCCTGCTTTGTGATTTTCGAGCTTCCACCATGAGAGCATCGCGTTTCAAAATTCCATAGCTTTGTATGATTTTGTAGAAAAACTCTTTAGCATGATTCAAATTTGATGGATTCAGCGATATTGTTTCTCCACACACGTTTTCCAGAGCTTTCCATTAACACCAGTCCTCGTTTCTTAGCTGATAAAGTGCCATTCTTTTTGTCAGACGGTGATCATGATGGGATAAAACCTTTAAAATATAGTCTGCTTGTAATTGAAGTCCTCTTTCCAGATACAAGGCATAGTTAGTTGTTTTTAGGGGTAAATTAAAGGGGTAAATCAAAAAACATCTGTGAAACTTTTCTACCTTCACATATTTGTTAATTAGAGAACTTTTTATAACGACATCAAATATCTTGTATTTCGCAGATAATACTATTCGCTGGTTTGAAAATATGTTCTTCCAGGCTGGATTTAACAGACTTTGTGAAGTCTTGACGTTGATTCCGTTGATTCGGAATACATTTCCTTTACAATTCGAATGAACGGCGTAGATATATCTAGCTGGGAAAATTTGATGAGAAGTGCATACTGATTCACCGGGCCAAAAGCAGACTTAAAGTCGGCGAAAAATGCATACACTTTATGATTCCGTGCTGAAATTTTGTTTTGGTAGTAAAATAGTTCCGGCTATTGATCTGTTAAATAGTCCTTTTGATTTTTGTATAAGTCAATCAAAGACACAAATTGAACCAACTCATTACCAAGACTAGGCTAAATCATTTGGATACACTTTCACCAATGCCTCTGTTGCAGCGTGCAAATTTCCAGCATCCATCTCCATGATGTGATTCAGGAATCCAAATCTCGAACGTAAAGCTTCATATTTTTGCAATCTTTCAGTAAGAAAAACGGATAGCTGGTCCATCACTGGGATGAAGGCGAATACATTGTATTTTTTCTTCGGTGATAGATTTGCGTCTTGCGCTTTCCCGTAATCGAGTGGATTCAACCTCACATTACCCGTTCTGCTGAAGGTGCGTTACTGTATATATTTATCAGTATGGGATATTTTTTTTTGCTACTTCCCTGTATTTATCAAAATCGTTTCGTTTGGATTCCACGAATGATTTCAATGATTCTAGTGCATGCAATGCTGATTCAAGAATCATTATCGGGTCTTGCAACATCTTGTTTGTAGCATTGAATAGCTCCAAGATATCATTCCAAAACGTTGCAAACAAATCGGTCTCCCGATGTCTTTTTGGAAGATATGCTGGTTAGAGCTTCTTCGATATCCGAATAGCCGTTGACTAAGGCTTTCGTAGCTTCAGCTCGACAAGACCAAAGAGTATCGCTGAGCTTTTTCAAGACTAAAAACTGGCCGCTTTTCTTCTCCGATAATTTCTCAATCAGAATTTGATACCGTTCTGTACTGGCTGTGAAAAACGTGTACAAATTCTGCTCAAAATCAAAGAATTGAACAGCCGATGGACAAATTACCAATTAGTCAATAATAATTGCTTTCTCCAAGCATATACAGCAATTTTATGTACATATACATAATACTTATATGTATATAAACGGTGACTTTTTAAGAGCTTGAGAACTTTAAAAAAAAAAAAAAACGCATAAAGTTTGCAAAATCTCATCGATTCTTTATTTGAAACGTTAGATTGGTCCATGACATTTACTTTTTGAAGATAATTTCATTTAAATGTTGACGCGGCTGCGTCTTAGGTGGTCCATTCGGAGAGTCCAATTTTGGGTAACTTTTTCGAGCATTTCGGCCGGAAGAGCCCGAATTTCTGCGGAAATGTTGTCTTCCAAAGCTGGAATAGTTGCTGGCTTATTTGTGTAGACTTTAGACTTGACGTAGCCCCACAAAAAATAGTCTAAAGGCGTCAAATCGCATGATCTTGGTGTCCAACTTACCGGTCCATTCCTTGAGATGAATTGTTCTCCGAAGTTTTCCCTCAAAATGGCCATAGAATCGCGAGCTGTGTGGCATGTAGCGCCATCTTGTTGAAACCACATGTCAACCAAGTTCAGTTCTTCCATTTTTGGCAACAAAAAGTTTGTTAGCATTGAACGATAGCGATCGCCATTCACCGTAACGTTGCGTCCAACAGCATTTTGGAAAAAATACGGTCCAATGATTCCACCAGCGTACAAACCACACCAAACAGTGCATTTTTCGGGATGCATGGGCAGTTTTTGAACCGCTTCTGGTTGCTCTTCACTCCAAATGCGGCAATTTTGCTTATTTACGTAGCCATTCAACCAGAAATGAGCCTCATCGCTGAACAAAATTTGTCGATAAAAAAGCGGATTTTCTGCCAACTTTTCTAGGGCCCATTCACTGAAAATTCTACGTTGTGGCAGATCGTTCATGATTCATAATGAAATGTCAAAGCGTACTGAGCATCTTTCTCTTTGACACCATGTCTGAAATCCCGCGTGATCTGTCAAATACTAATGCATGAAAATCCTAACCTCAAAAAAATCACCCTTTATAAGAAAAAAAAGTTGTCGAGACACGGGATCGAATACCTAACCTCCGAGGTTGTGGGTAAGTTTGGGGTGCTCCCTCAAAATAGGTAGATAGTGAATTGGAAGTGCTTCCAATTGAGATTTTGATATTTGACTGATTGCCTGATTGGAGTGAACAAATATAGATCAAGGATTTCTCTTATTTAAGATTAATATAATTAAGTAATCAAGGTAAAAAAGCAACAAAAAAAAGATATTAAAGGAAAAGATGTTTACTAGTGTTTGTTAGTTGGAATTTGAAACAAAAATTTGTCCAAGCATCTATTTTGGGGGCTCCTGGTTTGTGGAGGCCTGGGGCTTTCGCCCTGGTTGCCCTTCACTAAATCCGGCTCTGGGGTTCATATCTGGGCTGTTTCCCGGCCGGTCCAAAAGAGGGATGTTTTCTTCCCTCAAATAAGTTTTTATGGACCGAGCTGTGTGGCATAGAGCTCCATCTTGCATAAAAATGTAACCATACATCCATTCTTGAACGTTAAAAATATTGCGTACAATCTAATAATTACAAAAATTTTGCAGTGTGCCTAATAATATGGCCAGGGACTATACATATTGGTTTTGTGTAAAAGTTTTACAACTGTAGCATTATAAACTTCTTCGAAATTAAAAGTTTTTTTGTAAGGATGTTTTTCTACCATACATTGTTCCGCCCATCGCTCGTCCTTTTGTGTATGTCTTTATTGACGCATTCGAAACCAATTTGTTACGTGTTTATCATAAAGAAAAAATGTATTAAATTCTTTAACATAATTAAAAAAATCTATAAACAAAAGTCCATTTTTAAGCCCTGACACATTTTATGCTAAAATATTAAAAGAACTTTAAGAAAGTGAGCTGATGACATTTAAATTTCAATTTTGAGATTGAGTACTAGAATTTCGAACATTATTCGTAATTTTTTTTTAATCCAATCGATTTCTGTTTACAAAAATTGAAATTGAATTTTTCACTTTATTCTTCTTTGGCAATAGTTTAATTCAATTAAATTTGTTTAAATTGTATCAATCAATTCATATATTATTTTTAAAACACAAAAATAATAACCACTAAGTTGCCCTTATTTGATCTAAAAGCTTTATTTAAATGAAAACCTCTTAAATGCACGAATGTCATGTATGAAGTTGTTAGCTATAAATCCAAAAAGGACCTCCCGTATTCTACCATAGTACTTTCGTATGTAAATATATTTTGAATAATGGTGCTTTGTATACAAAAGGCCAAACATGACGTATTATTAAAACTCTCGCTTATATTTTATATAAACCCTCCAAAATGCTTCTTTATGGAATTATACAATTTATATGTAAGCCACATTCATTTCGCACCTTCCGTGTGTCATCATGTTATGTGTGTCTGTGTATATTGTATTGTGGTATTGTGTCTCTGTCCACAACAGATCCTTATGATGTATTTGATTGAGACAGGACTTTTTTTCTGTGTGGTTATATTTTTCCTATTTTTGTTTTCTCCCCATCAGGATTTAACGTATAAATGCGGTAGCTAGTCGTCTGCTCACAAGGACCTAATGGATAAGTTATAAACATCAGACACATCACAGTTGGAGACCATGAGTACATCAGGATATGTGTTGGAGTATGGAGTATGGTCTAGATTCTGTTTTCGAAACCAGAGTAAGCATTGGACATTAGACACTGTGTTCCACTTCTTGTGTTTCATTTTATCCTATTTTTCTTTTTATTATTTTGATGACACACCAATCCAATCCCGCAAAATTGACAAAATACGAGTATATGGAGAAATTTTCAAACGAAGCGCTTTTTGCCGGTAAACAATTTTCTATATTTGTATGTGAGTGAGTATTTGTACGCCTGATGGCAAGAGGATTTACGAGTATATGTACATCACACTTTTAGTCCTTCCAATTGGAGCTCAATTTGTTTGGCAGAAGAAGAGTGAGAAAGTCCTTTCTATGTAGCTAAGCACTTGAGAATGTTTTCTCCATGAAAAGTAACTAGAAACTAGATCAGATTTTTCTAGCATTTTGTATAAATCTACTTTTACAGTAAAGCTGACGCTAACGTATTGATATTGACCGTCAAGTTTCTGGCTTCTAAATAAGATATATACTCTATACCTATGTGTGTATAAAAATAACGTCGAGTGCACTTGGTACTAAATTGAATATTTCCTGCAGGAAATTGTTGTGAATTCGAATTTTGTGTTCAGAATTGAGAATAAAATTTCCTTTCCTTTCCATTTTTTGTTGTTATTTGTGTTGTCAAAGGTAAAAATAAAATACAATTTTTAAATGAGCAATCTTTTGTAAGGATGTGTTTATGGATGAGATGGAATTGAGTCCAATTAGTGAGAAATATCTACAGAAATAATATTATTTGTTTTGTGTTTGTATTTAATCTGTTTTTAAAGCTCTTTATGATGCTTGATGTACTCTGACAGTTTAAACTTCTTTTGGAGATTTTCAAAATCTTCCATCTTAATAGATTTGTTTGTAAATTATGTTTTTTAGAGATATATAACTTTTAAATGGAATAAAACAAAGATGATGTTTTTGAATTGAAATGATATTTAGTTTACTTTCGAAAGATAATCTTTTGGTTTGTAACTTATTTTGTATTTGTATATTATATACAATCATGATGCAAATATTGTCCTTCAGGTAGTCAATTGTTTCGGGCTTATCGGCGTAGACGAGCAGCTTCACATATTCTCATTACAAAGAATAGTATAGTTGAGTTAAATTCTAAGATCTTTTAGGGTCCATAACTTGAAACTATGTGGTTATCAAACGTTTCGTAAATGTTGTATCGTACCGTCTTGTTGAAACCACATCTTCTAGATACATGGTTGTTCAGCTGATACGGGGATGAATAGGGTCATATAAAGCGACACTTTTGTTGCTCGAAAGACCGTTTTATCTCATGGCAAGTGTTATTTTCTGCATTCATGGCAGAGCTCAGCTATAGACAAAAGTCCTTAAATACTCCAAAGTTGTGTCTATCGATGGTAATGGTTTGATTGAAACGTCCTTTCTTGATGACAGCATGTACTTTTTTTTGCCTCCGTTAACAGCTAAACCAATTCTGGCCGCCTTTATCTCAATACCACGAAAGCAATATTGACATCACACTCAGTTAGTTCTAAAACCTTTTTTGAAATCGAAAGGTTCGGCTATGTTGTTTCCATCTTTTATAGATAACCACAAATCCTTCACTCACATCCTGCACAAACGGACGGGTTTAGATATTTGATCGACTACTATTCTAGTTGTTAAAGTCCAACTGTCCATCAACTACTACTGCGGCTTAGTTAGACTTCAAATAAGACAATCAGTCTTAAGACAATTAGTCTTAATCGGGAACACGGAATTTTTGGCTTAAGTCGTCTATATTGAATGGATCATCCTGCGGAACTCGTAG